>NW_026093833.1:0-4825 GCF_024586455.1 Bactrocera neohumeralis | reverse complement strand
TATATTGGTCAAATTTTATAATTTGAAAATAATAATTTCATGTTTCCCCAAAAATATTTTAGACCCCCAGGTATCCTTTTTTTTTCAATTAATTTATTGTCTTTGAGTCCTAAAAGGGGCCTTAAAGTCATCGATCCACCCCGGGCGTAAACCGTAGTTGATTTGGAGATTAGTGAAACCCAAAAGGAATCTTAATCCACAAAACCCCAATTTTAAAATTATCTTCATTTGCCCTACAAATGTTACCTCAAAATAAAAAAATAAATTTTGTACCTGCTTTTATTTCCCCATTCGACCTTATAATTTAATATACATATGGCCAATGTTTGGGCACCTTTGGCTCTAATAAAGGCATAACCTACCTTTACTTTATTTGCGGAGAAAAAAAAATTTTTTTCATTTTAAAATTTTGAATATTATCCCTTCCCTTCTTTTAAAATTTAATTTTGTAAAATTTTAAATTTGTTTTGGTTCCGGTTTTTATTTTTACACACACAATCAAGTAAATAAATAAATAAAAATTTAACCTTTATTTCCTTCCATGCAAATCTTTATATTTTAAAGAAGCTAAAAAGTATCTTATACCCTGTAACAAGTTCATTTTGACATAATGGTGCGACCGATTGCCTGCATATAAAAGAAAATAAATAAAACCAATATATCCAAACACCCACACACACTTAAAATCAATGCTTGAATGAATTTTGCTTGTTTCAAGGAATATACATACTTATATGTTTTTTTGTGTTTTGAAAAGTTAGAATGCCCAGGGGAAAAGGCCCCATTTGGAAAAAATCGCGCTTTTGGGGTTAATTTTTTTTTTTTTGTATTTACAACCCTTTTGCCAGCTGGTTTTGTCGAGAAAGAAGCAAAGAAAAACAGCAAAAAAGGGAATATCACATCTCAATACCCAGTAAGCTGAAAAAAGTCTCATTTGTCCATTTTTTATAAAATACAAACTTTTAAATAAAATTTTAAAAAATTTTCCTCGCTATTGGTTGTTGTGCGGGCTTGAAACAACGATTTTCTGTTTGAAAATCTCCGATCGGGCCTGTTCCCGGGTTGAAATAAATGTTTAATTTTTTTTTTTTTAACCAAAAATATTAGTTGAGGTTTGGGGTTCTTTCTTTTTAAAGCAATTATGCTGGAAAAAAACTTTTAAAAAGGGTTTAAAAGAAGTTCATTTCAAACTTTTAATCCAATTTTGTTGGATTAACTTTTATAACCCCAAGGGTTACCTAATAAAAAAGAAGATTCAACCCATTTTTAAAAAAATATTTTTTTTGGTACTGAATTCCTAATGGGGATGGATAACCCAAAAAACCCATTGAAAAAAATTTTTTTCCCGTCTCTTTCCCCTTTTAAGGGCGTTGGGGCCCGAGGAACATTCTCTTTTAAGGGAAAATTTTCATCCATAATAGCCCTTCCCAAAAGCTTAAAACCTTTTAAAAATAATCTTGAAACAACAAAAAAATGCCCTTTTCGCATCAGGTTTTTCTCAAACTCGCTAAGGGAAAATTCACTATTTTTTTATATTTAAAAACAAAGGGGAAATTATATATATTATATGCTACTACTCCCAAAATTCGCTTACGTATTTGTTCGGAACCACTTTTTTGGGCCCAGAATTCCGGCGCATTTGCAAAATTTTTTCCAAAATTGAGTCACGTCATCACCCATTTCACCAAAACCCGGCGCTGTAAAACCACGAAAAAGGGCTGTGATCCAGAAAAATCTAAATCTCCCAAACCCCCCAGTTCCTCTTAAAAACCAAACTTTTTTCCCAACTCCACTCAAGCCCAAAAAACCCCCGCCCGGACGGATCCCCCGAAACCTGAAGAAAATCAGAGAGCGGCCGCAGCAACGCCTGGTCAAGGGGAATTTTCCCCACCCGGGGAAAAGGCATCGGCTAGGCAATAAGTAAAAAAAAGGACACCCCAACCCCATAAAATACGTAAATTTGCGGGCTGAGAAGGCCATTTAAAACCCCTGAAACTCAAAAGGTTCAACAATGCTGGGGACTTTCCAGACAAACAGTTTAGCAGAACAACTGTGGGAATTAAAAAATTTCATTGGGGGTGTCCCAAAACCCCAAATAATACAAAAATAGCTTTTGGGCCCCAAAATGTCAAAACGCTTTAACAGCGCTAGATGGGTGATTGATCGAACTCTCGAAAAATCTTAAAAATCCCCGACTGCCTCAATATGGTGCGGGGTACTTTATCCGAACTGCTGTACCAAAATAGGGGATCACGACAAAGCGGTTATAAAAGCAGCACAAGGATCTATTGTAGGCCCCGACTTGGGGGAAAATTTTGGCATCAAAACTGAATGTACTTTTTGGTTACGGGGCAAAGTTTTAACCCGGTTCCGGAACCAAAAAAGGGAATGGGTAGGCCTTTTGGGTCGCCCCAAAAACCCCACTCCCCGGAAAAAGGGCTACTACTGATTTAAAAACAATTTTCCTTAGATAAGTCCAGCATATTCTTTGGGCTCAAAAAACAATGGGCTCCGACGAAATTCTGATACAAATTCACATGCCGCGGCAACGCCCTAAGATCACCTCCCAATGGGCCGAAGCCAAAAGGAGGCCCCAACCAAAAAAAAAGCCCCATGGACACCATCATGTCCTATTATACGGGAACTGAGATCTGGGCAGAGGGAAAAATAAACTGGCGTAGGACGGCAGTTGCTAGCCTCCGGCCCGGGTCGGGCGATATAAGCGGTAAACCCCAACCCTGAAAAAAAACCGTTAAAAAAAAACAAAGAAAGTAAAAAGACCTTAGGGACGGAAAATTCTAAAATGTTTTTAAAGGAATTACCCCTCCTGATACAAAAAGTCCCTCCAGAATGAGAAAAATAGTCGCCAATAAACATCACAGAAGACGACGCTGAACACATATTCTTTTGAATTTTTGTATCAAAGTGGCACCACAAAGGGACGACAGCGTTATTATTTATCTCAAATTGAGCAAAAGTAAAACAAAAATTTTGCAACCCCCCGTTTTTCATTTTTCCCCCAAAAATAATTTTCCCCACGCTTTGCCTGCAATTTGGCCCAAAAATTATTCATAAATATAATTTTTTATTTTGTTTGTAATTTCAAATGCAAATTATTTTGCTGGGCCAAGGGAAACAAGGTTGACCGCATTCTCGCGGGCTTTTTGATCAATTAAATATCTTTATGAATTTCACTTATGAAAACTCGTACATATTTGTATGGGCATATGATTGTGAAGATGGGCAGGCATGGATAACTACTTTATAGCCCTCAACCGCCTAAGGCTTTCAAATGCATATTATGTATTGTTTGGTGGCGATTTTTTCCAGTTCACTCACATAATCAACCGAAATTGAGCAATAAGTTAACAAGCCGCGATTTGCAACCACCAACCGCTGCCAAACGGGGAAGCGACAAAGGAAAAAACCAAATTCATTTAAAGTAAAAGATGTGAAGCTGCGTTGAAGGGATATGAAGTAGTTGATACTGTTTATAATTTAATAGCAAATATGAGTTGTTAAATTATTATAAATGTATAATTTTTAATATAATATTTTGCAACATTTGCGCATAACGGTAAACAGATATTGATTTGGGTTGATGGATTTGATTTATGATTTAATTATTATTTTTGTATTTATGTTTTTTTGGGCAAAATTGTACAATATAAAGTAATTTGTTCATTAAAGATTTAGTCTAGGGCCTGAAACAGACCTAGAGGAAAAACGATATAATGAAAAAGCACCTCAAATTGAAATTTGATTCAATTAATTTGAGATTTGGTTATAAAATGGTTGTATTTTTGGTTATTATGTTACAGATTTTGATTTTTTCAATTTGATTTTTTGTTATAATATGAATATAAATTGATTATCATGCACTCATTGAGACAAAATTTGAGTTTTGGTTATAAAATGGTTATAAATTGGTTATCACACACTCTTATTGAAACAAAATTAGTTATAAAATGGTTATATATTGGTATTATATCTGATATTCCAGATTTTATACATTTTTGAATTTATGTATTTGTTTATTTATATTTAAAAGTACACACAATTAATTAAAAAAAGTCATTGATTTCCTAGAAGGAAAAAAGCCGTTCATGACCATGATTTAGTCAATCAGTAAATGTATGACAAATCTAGAAATTACTGGGGATCCAATTAAATGTAGAAAGATGTGAACTCTGTTCCAAAACCCTTTTCATTAACCCCGGACAACACCTCGGTGGGGTGCAACCCCAATTTATTTATTATCTATCTAATTCCTTTTTTAATTGCAAAAATGTTTTGCCTGTTTGAAGTCTAGAAAAAAATAATTTAATTTCATTTTCCCTTGACTATCGGTGCAACCTTCGAACTATTTGAAAAGTTTGTTAGGGGAGGTTGCAGTTAAATCGTAGGGTTCAACAAGAAAATCGATCGAATGGATATTTGTCCTTTGCTTTGTCCAAACACTCCTTTAAGTTATCATCCAAGATCACGAAGTGTTGTGAGATCAGCACAAAGGATTTAAACAACGGACTAGGTTCTTCCAAAGATGTGTCTCCCAGATATTTCAATTTCATTTGCTTAGACCCAGAGTTCGATGACCTTTGCGGTTCATGCTGGCACAAAAAAATCTCGCAGTCGCACATCTCAATATGTTGAATCAGCGATATGAATCACTTTATATTTTTGAACGTATCCGATCAATATAAAATTATTTTGAAATATAAGATTGTAAACTGTAGAAAAATGGTGTAGGCAGTCAATACTATAAATAAAGATGAGATCAGCTTGGTTAGGTTACGTTAGTCTTGACCAATAACACACATGACCC
>NW_026093832.1:0-2975 GCF_024586455.1 Bactrocera neohumeralis | reverse complement strand
CAACCTTCTAAACGCTCTAGCGGCTAAAGTATTCGACGTAAGTGGGTCAAATAAATTGCACCTGTTAGATAATTTAAAGAGCTTTAAGGAAAACTCTCAACCTTTCCTCTATCCCTACCAGGAGCGTGGCAATAGTGTTCACAAACAAATGTAGTTTTTTGAGAAAATCACATTTTTGTTTCAACCTTCTAAACGCTCTAGCGGCTAAAGTATTCGACGTAAGTGGGTCAAATAAATTGCACCTGTTAGATAATTTAAAGAGCTTTAAGGAAAACTCTCAACCTTTCCTCTATCCCTACCAGGAGCGTGGCAATAGTGTTCACAAACAAATGTAGTTTTTTGAGAAAATCACATTTTTGTTTCAACCTTGTAAACGCTCTAGCGGCTAAAGTATTCGACGTAAGTGGGTCAAATAAATTGCACCTGTTAGATAATTTAAAGAGCTTTAAGGAAAACTCTCAACCTTTCCTCTATCCCTACCAGGAGCGTGGCAATAGTGTTCACAAACAAATGTGAGTTTTTTGAGAAAATCACATTTTTGTTTCAACCTTGTAAACGCTCTAGCGGCTAAAGTATTCGACGTAAGTGGGTCAAATAAATTGCACCTGTTAGATAATTTAAAGAGCTTTAAGGAAAACTCTCAACCTTTCCTCTATCCCTACCAGGAGCGTGGCAATAGTGTTCACAAACAAATGTAGTTTTTTGAGAAAATCACATTTTTGTTTCAACCTCTAAACGCTCTAGCGGCTAAAGTATTCGACGTAAGTGGGTCAAATAAATTGCACCTGTTAGATAATTTAAAGAGCTTTAAGGAAAACTCTCAACCTTTCCTCTATCCCTACCAGGAGCGTGGCAATAGTGTTCACAAACAAATGTAGTTTTTTGAGAAAATCACATTTTTGTTTCAACCTTGTAAACGCTCTAGCGGCTAAAGTATTCGACGTAAGTGGGTCAAATAAATTGCACCTGTTAGATAATTTAAAGAGCTTTAAGGAAAACTCTCAACCTTTCCTCTATCCCTACCAGGAGCGTGGCAATAGTGTTCACAAACAAATGTAGTTTTTTGAGAAAATCACATTTTTGTTTCAACCTTGTAAACGCTCTAGCGGCTAAAGTATTCGACGTAAGTGGGTCAAATAAATTGCACCTGTTAGATAATTTAAAGAGCTTTAAGGAAAACTCTCAACCTTTCCTCTATCCCTACCAGGAGCGTGGCAATAGTGTTCACAAACAAATGTAGTTTTTTGAGAAAATCACATTTTTGTTTCAACCTTGTAAACGCTCTAGCGGCTAAAGTATTCGACGTAAGTGGGTCAAATAAATTGCACCTGTTAGATAATTTAAAGAGCTTTAAGGAAAACTCTCAACCTTTCCTCTATCCCTACCAGGAGCGTGGCAATAGTGTTCACAAACAAATGTAGTTTTTTGAGAAAATCACATTTTTGTTTCAACCTTGTAAACGCTCTAGCGGCTAAAGTATTCGACGTAAGTGGGTCAAATAAATTGCACCTGTTAGATAATTTAAAGAGCTTTAAGGAAAACTCAACCTTTCCTCTATCCCTACCAGGAGCGTGGCAATAGTGTTCACAAACAAATGTAGTTTTTTGAGAAAATCACATTTTTGTTTCAACCTTGTAAACGCTCTAGCGGCTAAAGTATTCGACGTAAGTGGGTCAAATAAATTGCACCTGTTAGATAATTTAAAGAGCTTTAAGGAAAACTCTCAACCTTTCCTCTATCCCTACCAGGAGCGTGGCAATAGTGTTCACAAACAAATGTAGTTTTTTGAGAAAATCACATTTTTGTTTCAACCTTGTAAACGCTTTAAGGGAAAGTCTCAACCTATTCTTTATCCCTAACAGGAGAATGGCAATAGTGTTCACAAACAAATGTAGTTTTTTGAGAAAAGCGCATTTTTGTTTCAACCCTGTAAATAGTGTTCACAAACAAATGTAGTTTTTTGAGAAAATCACATTTTTGTTTCAACCTTGTAAAACGCTCTAGCGGCTAAAGTATTCGACGTAAGTGGGTCAAATAAATTGCACCTGTTAGATAATTTAAAGAGCTTTAAGGAAAACTCTCAACCTTTCCTCTATCCCTACCAGGAGCGTGGCAATAGTGTTCACAAACAAATGTAGTTTTTTGAGAAAATCACATTTTTGTTTCAACCTTGTAAACGCTCTAGCGGCTAAAGTATTCGACGTAAGTGGGTCAAATAAATTGCACCTGTTAGATAATTTAAAGAGCTTTAAGGAAAACTCTCAACCTTTCCTCTATTTAAATTAATAAATTGCACCTGTTAGATAATTTAAAGAGCTTTAAGGAAAACTCTCAACCTTTCCTCTATCCCTACCAGGAGCGTGGCAATAGTGTTCACAAACAAATGTAGTTTTTTGAGAAAATCACATTTTTGTTTCAACCTTGTAAACGCTCTAGCGGCTAAAGTATTCGACGTAAGTGGGTCAAATAAATTGCACCTGTTAGATAATTTAAAGAGCTTTAAGGAAAACTCTCAACCTTTCCTCTATCCCTACCAGGAGCGTGGCAATAGTGTTCACAAACAAATGTAGTTTTTTGAGAAAATCACATTTTTGTTTCAACCTTGTAAACGCTCTAGCGGCTAAAGTATTCGACGTAAGTGGGTCAAATAAATTGCACCTGTTAGATAATTTAAAGAGCTTTAAGGAAAACTCTCAACCTTTCCTCTATCCCTACCAGGAGCGTGGCAATAGTGTTCACAAACAAATGTAGTTTTTGAGAAAATCACATTTTTGTTTCAACCTTGTAAACGCTCTAGCGGCTAAAGTATTCGACGTAAGTGGGTCAAATAAATTGCAGCGGTCAGATAATTTAAAGAGCTTTTACGAAAACTGTCAACCTTTCCTCTACCCCTACCAGGAGCGTGGCAATAGTGTTCACAAACAAATGTAGTTTTTTGAGAAAATCACATTTTTGTTTCAACCTTCTAAACGCTC
>NW_026093831.1:0-2193 GCF_024586455.1 Bactrocera neohumeralis | reverse complement strand
TATTGCTCTAGAACAACTCTATGACAACTGCAATAACTTCAAAAAGGGTAATTAGCATAAATATGTAAAGTTCATATTTTTACGCATCTTGATATCGATTGCTTTATGTGTAGACAACCCTGTGACAACTCCAAAATCAATAATTTACATAAATATTTTTCAAACGCATCTTGATATCGATTGCTAACTATGTATGTACTAAAAAATTGATTCCACACCTAAGTACAAGATTGCGAAATGGTTACAAATACACGGTCGCTATTGCTATAGAACAACTCTATGACAACTCCAATAACATCAAAACGGCTAGTTAGCATAAATATGTAAAGTTCATATTCTTACGCATCTTGATATCGATTGCTTAATGTGTATGTATGTACTAAAAAATCAATTTTACACCTTAATTTAGGATTGTTAAATTGTTCCAAATATATTGTCGCTATTGCTATAGAACAACTTGTTCCAAATACATTGTCGCTGTTGCTATAGAACAACTCTATGACAATGTGTATGTATGTACTAAAAAATCAATTTTACACCTTAATTTAGGATTGTTAAGTTGTTCCAAATACATTGTCGCTATTGCTATAGAACAACTCTATGACAACTCCAATAACATCAAAACGGCTAGTTAGCATAAATATGTAAAGTTCATATTTTTACGCATCTTGATATCGATTGCTTAATATGTATGTACCAAAAAATCAATTTTACACCTTAATTTAAGATTTCAAAGTTGTTCCAAATACACTGTCGCTATTGCTATAGAACAACTCTATGACAACTCCAATAACATCAAAACGGCTAATTTGCATAAATATGTAAAGTTCATATTTTTACGCATCTTGATATCGATTGCATAATATGTATGTACTAAAAAATCAATTTTACATCTTAATTTAAGATTGTAAAATTGTTCCAAATACACTGTCGCTATTGCTATAGAACAACTCTATGACAACTCCAATAACATCAAAACGGCGATTTAGCATAAATATGTAAAGTTCATATTTTTACGCATCTTGATATCGATTGCATAATATGTGTGTACCAAAAAATCAATTTTACATCTTAATTTAAGATTGTAAAATTGTTCCAAATACACTGTCGCTATTGCTATAGAACAACTCTATGACAACTCCAATAACATCAAAACGGCTAATTAGCATAAATATGTAAAGTTCATATTTTTACGCATCTTGATATCGATTGCATAATATGTATGTATCAAAAAATCAATTTTACATCTTAATTTAAGATTGTAAAATTGTTCCAAATACACTGTCGCTATTGCTATAGGGCAACTCTATGACAACTCCCATAACTTCAAAAAGGGTAACTAGCATAAATATGTAAAGTTCATATTTTTACGCAACTGGATATCGATTGCATAATGTGTGTGTAACAAAAAATCAATTTTACACCTTAATTTAAAATTGCAAAGTTGTTCCAAATACATTGTCGCTATTGCTATAGGGCAACTCTATGACAACTCCAATAACATCAAAAAGGCTAATTTGCATAAATATGTAAAGTTCATATTTTTACGCATCTTGATATCGATTGCATAATATGTATGTACCAAAAAATCAATTTTACACCTTAATTAAGGACTGTTAAATTGTTCCAAATACATTGTCGCTATTGCTATAGGGCAACTCTATGACAACTCCAATAACATCAAAACGGCGAGTTAGCATAAATATGTAAAGTTCATATTTTTACGCAACTTGATATCGATTGCTTAAAGTGTATGTATCGAAAAATCGATTCCACACCTTGACTTAAGATTGTGAAATTGCTCCAAAGACACTGTCGTTATTGCTATACGACAACTCTATGACAACTCCAATAACATCAAATTGGCTAATTTGCATAAATATGTAAAGTTCATATTTTTACGCAACTTGATATCGATTGCTTAATGTGTATGTATCGAAAAATCGATTCTACACTTTAACTTAAGATTGTGAAATTGCTCCAAATACATTGTCGCTATTGCTATGGGACAACTCTATGACAACTCCAATAACATCAAAACGGCTAATTAACAGAAATATGTAAAGTTCATATTTTTACGCATCTTGATATCGATTGCATAATATGTATGTACCACAAAATCAATTGTACACCTTAATTTTGGATTGTTAAATTGTTCCAAATACATTGTCGCTATTGCTATAGGAAAACTCT
>NW_026093830.1:0-5565 GCF_024586455.1 Bactrocera neohumeralis | reverse complement strand
GAAATAAAAATTTTTTTCACTTAAAGTTTGTTTTTGAAAAATTTTTCTTTTCTTCTCCAAAAAAATTTTAAACTTTTTTGTTTTAGTTTTTTTCTTTTAAAAGATATCTTGGTTTTCAAGAAATCACTGAGAAAAACTGTCAATAATGTGTGTTTTATATCCCAAAAATAGTTAGTATAATGTTTATGTAGGGCCTGGCTTTCCATCCATAAATTTCAAGGTTCGGAAGCTGTTTCTTTCAAAATAAAAGATATTATATATTCAGATCCTGAGAAAGCAACCATATAGGGTAGCAAGACTGTTCTTTTCTAATTACATTTCCGAAAGAACAATTTCGCTTTTCTGATTTAAGTTCCAGCCTTTTACCAAGCTTAAATGTAATTGTATCTCAGCATATCCATTCATCTCTAAGAAAGCTGATTTAAATTAGAACCTACCTTCCAAAGAATAACTGCTTTCTAGTAAGTCTACTATTCTACTTCTAATAGACTTTATTCATAAAGAATCGAAGAAAATATAGCTGCTCTGTTTACTTCAATTCCTGACATCCTTAAGTGAGTACGGAAGTCATCAATTTTATGTGATTTATGAAAAAATTTTAAATTGAAACAATTTAAAATTATTTAGTACACAATTTGTGTGACACTTCCAATGTTGAGGCTCATCTCACCGACCAGTGATGCGGCGCAACGACGATGCAACAAAATGCAAAATGCATTCGCATTGCAGTGCGCATCCCCTTTATTGCTGCCATTGTGAGGGGCTGCCTGTGCTTTCGCGTAATTTTTCAAACCGCTTCAGTAAAAGTGCGTAACACACAACAAAATGGCCAAAACGACAAACCGCTATAATTTTTACCATATTTTATGACCGTTGCAGCAATAAAATCGCCAACAAGCTATATAACTCATTTGAAATGCCGTGTGCCACGCGGCATTGCAGTGCCATGCCGTTGTGGCAGTACGAGCTCATATAGCGGCATACCGACCAACCAACAAAATGCGCGCTGCCAAGCAACATATCTACCTCATATTTATATGAATTCACAAATTGGTATATGCAGTTGAAAATTAACAGTTGCCTTAGTGTGTGTGTGTGGGTTTGTTTGCGTGCAGTTAGGCGCGGCATGCCACGCATTCATTGCTGCTGCTACTGGTGCTGCAACTCCGTGTTGGCGGCAGTAATTTGTAGCTGCGCTGCAGTATCCTAAATGCATTGTGCAACCAACTGCCTACTCCTTCCACCCTTTGCTCTATGTGTGTGTATTTAATGGATAATTTTCTTTCATTGAATTGCTGCACTCAAATTGTATTGCCTGGTGGATCTGAGCAAAATTATACAGTTGCGTTCTTTACAAATTTGAAGCTTTTAGTGAAGCAAACACAAATTATTTGACGACCAAAATCAACTTTTTTGCAAGTTTTGACCTGTTAGATGGACTTTTTCATACTTGTTTAAGAGATATGAAGATTGTCGATAAAAAACATAATAAAGTTTGAATTTGAAAAGAAAAAATGCAAATGCAAAATCTTTACACTTCCGACGACTTTCTTTTCACACTGAACATTTAGCTTGTTTGTGATGAAAGCACCATTTTTTTAGTTTTATTCACAGGTTCGCCTTGCAGCTACGATCTCCTATGGCAAATTATAGTTTTATTTTTAATTTAGTTCTTAGTTATTGCACTTCATAGATTTTCGTTCAATGGCGTCTTATCGGCGGGAACTCTTCCTCACTCTTTTTGCAAGGAATACGTGTTCCATGTTTCCATTAGGCACTTTGTCATGAAGAGAGACTTCTACACCTGAACAACGTTTACACATCATTCAACTTTATTACTAAAAAACTCACGTTCTGTAAAAAGAATATGCTTCGCTCTTTCGCTCAACTTATGGACAATATAATCGGCCTACTGAGCGTACTATTCGCAACACCATCACCCATCTTGAGACCCAGCGTTCATTATTGGATATTATTCGACCGAATAGATCACGTCCAGCACGTAGTGAAAATCAGAATGTGTACATGAAGACCGTGGAGAGTCAATTTGGCGCCGTTCGCATTAACTAAAAAATCGAAATCTTAAATACATACAGCTTGTGCAAGAACTGAAGCCGATCGACTTTCCCAAGCGACTTCGCTTCGCTCTATGGGATCTTGAAAAGTTCCAAGAAGATCCGACGTTTTCGAGCAAAATTTTGTTCGGCGATGAGGCCCATTTCTGGCTCAATGGATAAGTAAGCAAGCAAAATTGTCGCATTTTGGACGAAGAACAACCTGAAGAGATTCAAGAGCTGCTAGTTATCCTGAAAAAACAACGGTTTAGTGTAATTGTAAGGGCTTGGAATCATAGCTCCATATTCTTCAAAAATTATGCCGTGAAAACGTAACCGTCAGTGGCGACCGTTATTGCGCAATGATACCTGAAATTGATTGCCGATTATTTGATGCCTGAAATTGAAGCTTCTCGTTTCGGCAAGATTTGCTCTTCGCCGCCACTTCCCACACATCGCATCAATCAATGGATTTATTAGGAGATCACTTCGTTTTGGGACGACCGATTGCCGTGATATCACACCGTAAGGTTTTTTCTGCAGGATATGGAAAGTCCAAAGTCTATGCGGCACCATTTCGATTCAGGCCTGATCAAAGCATCACGCATGTCATTCGCCAGTTAAAAGTCGAAATGCCGGGAACGAGTCATCGAAAATTGACAAAACGGGATGGACTTTCTTCAGCCGTTTTCGTGGCTCACATTTGAAAGAGATATGATATTGGAGTGATTTTGCAGTTTTGACAGGTATTTCCGCCAGGTAACTGTATTTCACTTTGTGGTTACCATTAACATTTCATGATCTCTATATATTCTCGTAAGGCATGCACCACGCTGTACCTGTTAGTTCTTGAACCCTTTTGTTCTGTTGAATATTTTATGGATATTAGTTGCGCAGGCAGATCCCATACTGAATATCATTTATTCAAATGCTTTCTGACTGAATTGTATAGAAGGATTTATGGTTCAAGCAATTAAGGGAGGTTTGAATTTTTACCCAATAACCAATTTATATGCAATGGCTTCTGCTGAGCCAATGTATTTTGCAGAAATCTGGTTATTCAAAGTCAAACGTCGTATCTGGAAGTGAATACCAAGGTATTTAACTTCGTTTGTTTGAGGATCATTACGTTGTTTAATTTCAATGTTGGGCATGATTCTGTGATTACATTGAATGCAAAGCGATTACACTTTGGCTTGTTCTTTATGCGCAAGCAATGCCAAGTTCAACGAGTTATGGTGATTTTATGGTGTGTTTTGTAGTTTTCAGTTGGCCCTTGCTTCGACGTTAAATATCGTGTCAGTCTGCAAATGTTGAGTTAGTACTTTTCAACTTTGTTGAAGACCTGTGAGAAATAAGCCTCTAAGAGTATTGTTTTCAAACGCGTTTTAGAACTCCAGCTATAATTGAATACTTTTCTGAGATAAATTGCTAATTTTAATTCTATTTATGAGTCCATAATGCCATACCTTTATCAAATGCCTGGGCTATGTCAAGAAATATCGGTGAGCAGTACTTTTCAACTCAAATGCCCTTCCGATTCCTTTGATGATGCGATGGACTTGTTCAATAGTAACATGTTCTTCTAAATAACAAATTGATTATGAGATATTGCACCAAGAAACGAACTATTAATGCCCATGAACTGTTTCGATCATATTTCAGGCTGAGTGGCTGAAGCAAAGGCAGTTGTTAGATATTATGATAGAGAGAAAAGGAATTTAGGTTCATTATAGTTTATTAATGATTTAAGGTATATTGTTTTGCCGATTCGTATGCGACTCAAGCTTGATTTCAAGACTGGATGCTTTTATATTTCAGCTGAATCCTGTGCTTAGTAGAGGTTTTCTGTCACCTGAGTGTGGAGTGACACCCTGTATAAACAAATGGCTGGCGACGATAATTTCTGAATAGTTTTGTATTTAGAGGGAAAAGATATTTTGTATAGCCACAGTGAACATAACTAATATGCTTTATAGCAAACATTTTGCAAAGGTATACACACTATTGTGTTTTAAATCCGTCTTTGATCAAAGGCGTCGGGTGCGGGAGTTTTGGCCCTGGGAGAAGTCCCTTTAATTTATTAATAAATATGGTTTTTGTCCCCAAAATGTCGACGACCCTTTAGATCCGTTTATTTTCAAAGTCTCTCGTAAAAGAAAAATTCAATCTTGTTAAATTTTTTGTTATCCTTTTGCTTTAAAATTAAAAAGTACAAATGAATATTCAAAGCTTATAAAAATTCCCCCGTTTTTTTCAGTAAAAAATGAGTTGTCGTCAACGCCACATCCAGGCCCATTAAGTTGTTTAGGTTTTTTTCCAATTTTCTTTATTGAGGGGAAAAGGGAATCTGCACATATTTCCTCAATTTTTAATGGTTTAACAAACATTTCCCCGCCTATTGAGTTTTCGCTTTCCTTTCCCCTGTCTTTGTCGAAACCCTCAACCACCTTAAACTGAATCGAAGGGGTTCCCTACTTTTAGGAAAAGTATCGGGAAAAACGTTTTTCCGGGAGTGGTTTTTAATGGAATATGACCAAATTTTTTCTTTTTAAGCATCTCGAAACATGGGAATTTCCCCGACAACTTATGTCGATATTTTCGGGGGCGATTTTTTTGATATACTGCGTATACTGTTCAGATTACTTTTAAAATTGTTCTAAAATTTAATTTTTTCCCTTTTTTTAAAATAACTTATGTATGTCTTCTAATATAACACTAAAGAAAACCCCTTCACCAGTCACGGCTCCCCACACTCATATTGAAAATTGGGGGAAAATAACACATAAAACCATGAATCCTAAGGCCTTTGCCTATGAAAAGCATGATCAATAACTAGTACAAAAATTTTTTTGTAAATTCATGCACTTTTAAAAAAGTCTATGGTATTTCAGGGGAGTTAACCTTTTAAAAACCGATTTGGGGGTTAAGGATGCGAAATATTTTAAATAAAAATAAAATGTTTAAAACCAACCCCGTATAGTGAAAAAATGGTTTTTTGGGGTTTTTTTTTTGAAAATTAAGGAATAACTCGCGGGCGCCCTATATCTTCACTTCAAAACCCAAAACTACGCATAAATATTTTTGCATTTTTTTTCAATAAATAAGCTGGCAAAATTTAAAAATTTAATATCTCAAAAAGGTCGAAATAATTTGGGCTTTGAGCATAACATACTTAACAAAAAAATTATTGGGTGGTAAAATGTGAAATTTTTGGGGGTGTGTTTTTTTGGTCAGGCCACAAAAACAACCGACCCCAGCGTGCATTGCATGTTTGCAACATGGCCTGCCTAAGGCTTTTTTTCGCTTTCACAGCCGCGTCCCCTCGGGGCTTGCATATCGCAACGCTGGTGGGGGCCATCCCGCGGCGAGGTTTGGGCCCTTACCCGACTTGCAGGGGTTTGACATGGGCCCCCGGGCGCCGGGGGAATGTCACCCAAAACCGAACACGGGCCGCGCTGCGTTTTTTAGATTTTAAAATATAAAAAAATTTTAAAAAAAATTAATTAAA
>NW_026093829.1:0-5650 GCF_024586455.1 Bactrocera neohumeralis | reverse complement strand
TGTTAAGATTTCTCCTTCTTAGCTAGCTATGGTGAAATGCACTCATCGCATTTTGTTAGCTTTTGACAGTTCACACTCTTGTCCGTTGTTGGACCTTCTCTATAATATACGTTCTCTGCACAAACTGTCCTTCTAATTTCGCTTGATGTACAGCGTATTAAAAAAAATACAAATGTAGTACTCACTCACGAAGAGTACAACCATATACTTTTCTCACTCTATGTGAGAACAATAAAAATGCTGTGGTATCTACTCCTGCCCTAAGAAGTATACTGTACAGCAAAGAATTAGTGCAGTATTTTTAACACTACTGTACAGGTCTGTTAAGCTAGATATGGGTACATTCATGCAGAAGTCTAGTATGTACATATGTAGATATAAATTATTAAAACACTTGTTGAGTTTTAATCTTTTTTATACTCTCGCAACAAAGTTGCTAAGGAGAGTATTATAGTTTTGTTCACATAACGGTTGTTTGTAAGTCCTAAAACTAAAAGAGTCAGATATTGGGTTATATATACCAAAGTGATCAGGGTGACGAGTAGAGTCGAAATCCGGATGTCTGTCTGTCCGTCCGCCTGTCCGTCCGTCCGTCCGTGCAAGCTATAACTTTAGTAAAAATTGAGATATCATGATGAAACTTGTTACACGTATTCCTTGGCTCCATAAGAAGATTAAGTTCGAAGATGGGCAAAATCGGACAACTGCAACGCCCACAAAATGGCGGAAACCGAAAACCTATAAAGTGTCATAACTAAGCCATAAATAAAGATATTAAAGTGAAAATTGACACAAAGGATCGCATTAGAAAGGGGCATATTTGGATGCAATTTTTTTGGAAAAGTGGGCGTGGCCCCGCCCCCTACTAAGTTTTTTGTACATATCTCGGAAACTATCGGGTGATTTTTTAAGAGCTTGATAACTTTTTTAAAAAAACGCATAAAATTTGCAAAATCTCATCGGTTCTTTATTTGAAACGTTAGATTGGTTCATGACATTTACTTTTGAAGATAATTTCATTTAAATGTTGACTCATGTGGTTTCAACAAGATGGCGCTACATGCCTCACAGCTCGCGATTCTATGGCCATTTTGAGGGAAAACTTCGGAGAACAATTCATCTCAAGAAATGGACCCGTAAGTTGGCCACCAAGATCATGCGATTTAACGCCTTTAGACTATTTTTTGTGGGGCTACGTCAAGTCTAAAGTCTACAGAAATAAGCCAGCAACTATTCCAGCTTTGGAAGACAACATTTCCGAAGAAATTCGGGCTATTCCGGCCGAAATGCTCGAAAAAGTTTCCCAAAATTGGACTTTCCGAATGGACCACCTAAGACGCAGCCGCGGTCAACATTTAAATGAAATTATCTTCAAAAAGTAAATGTCATGAACCAATCTAACGTTTCAAATAAAGAACCGATGAGATTTTGCAAATTTTATGCGTTTTTTTTTTAAAAAAAGTTATCAAGCTCTTAAAAAATCACCCGATACTATAGCTATGTCAACCAAACTCTACACAGTCGTTTTCTTCAGACATTTCCATATACAGTTAAAAAATGGAAGAAATCGGATAATAACCACGCCCACCTCCTATACAAAGGTTATGTTGAAAATCACTAAAAGTGGGTTAACCGACTAACAAACGAAACACTAAATTTTACGGAAGAAATTGCAGAAGGAAACTGCACCCAGGCTTTTTTTAAAAATTGAAAATGGGCGTGGCATCGCCCACTTATGGACCAAAAACCATATCTCAGGAGCTACTAGACCGATTTCAATGAAATTCGGTATATAATATTTTCTTAACACCCTGATGACATGTACGAAATATGGGTGAAATCGGTTCACAACCACGCCTTCTTCCAATATAACGATATTTTGAATTCCATCTGATGCCTTTTCTGTATAATACGAGTATATACATTAGGAACCAATGATGATAGCGGAATAAAACTTTACACAAATACGGAATTTGAAAAATATGTAAATGACGTATAATGAAATCTCGATTATCACTTTATCATGCGAGAGTATAAAATGTTCGGTGACACCCGAACTTAGCCCTTCCTTACTTGTTAATTCTCTTGTTTACACAAGAGCAGCCGTTTGTATCGGTCGAGTTATTACAACTGATTTGCTTAGTAAAATATTGCGACGACTACGCCTAAATACCTGACTCTTTGTTTTACCTGTCAGTTGCTGCACATGTTTTGCCGTGTGACTTGCAAAATGCAATTCGGCAATTTACCTCTTGCTTTTCCGCTGTAACGATGTTGTTGTTGTCACGCGCTACCTAGTCGACGCTTCGTCATCAGTATCGGTGGGAGAGTTGTTGTTACGCTATTTCCACACTCAAACCTGCCGACGCACCGTCAGCAATATCGGTGGGAGTGGAGTGTTGACCGGATACGTGTTTGCCGGTGTTAACCACCCCCCTCTTGAAATGAAGGCGTCCTCGGCTTCTTTGATGACTTTATTCAATATCACCATGCTAGTTCGTCTTCGTTTCACTAAGATTGAGAAGCGTTGGATTTCTAGGCTGACATTGTTGGTGGTGTTTACGCTGGTTCCAAGATAGACGAAATTATCTACGACTTCAAAGTTATGACTGTCAACAGTGACGTGAGTGCCAAGTCGCGAATGCGACGACTGTTTGTTTGATGACAGGAGATATTTCGTCTTGCCCTCGTTCACTGCCAGACCCATTTTCTGTGCTTCCTTGTCCAGCCTGGAGAAAGCAGAACTAACGGCGCGGGTGTTGAGGCCGATGATATCAATATCATCGGCATACGCCAACAGCTGTACACTCTTATAGAAGATGGTACCTTCTCTATTTAGTTCTGCGGCTCGAACTATTTTCTCCAAAAGCAGGTTGAAAAAGTCGCACGATAGGGAATCGCCTTGTCTGAAACCTCGTTTGGTATCGAACGGCTCGGAGAGGTCCTTCCCGATCCTGACGGAGCTTTTGGTGTTACTCAACGTCAGTTTACACAGCCGTATTAGTTTTGCGGGGATACCAAATTCAGACATCGCGGCATAAAGGCAGCTCCTTTTCGTGCTGTCGAAAGCAGCTTTGAAATCGACGAAGAGGTGGTGTGTGTCGATTCTCCTTTCACGGGTCTTTTCCAAGATTTGGCGCATGGTGAATATCTGGTCGGTTGTTGATTTGCCAGGTCTGAAGCCACACTGATAAGGTCCAATCAGTTTGTTGACGGTGGGCTTTAATCTTTCACACAATACGCTCGATAGAACCTTATATGCGATGTTGAGGAGGCTAATCCCACGGTAGTTGGCGCAGATTGTGGGGTCTCCTTTTTTATGGATTGGGCATAGCACACTTAAATTCCAATCGTTGGGCATGCTTTCGTCCGACCATATTTTACAAAGAAGCTGATGCATGCACCTTATCAGTTCTTCGCCGCCGTGTTTGAATAGCTCGGCCGGCAATCCGTCGGCCCCTGCCGCTTTGTTGTTCTTCAGGCGGGCAATTGCTATTCGAACTTCTTCATGGTCGGGTAATGGAACGTCTGCTCCATCGTCATCGATTGGGGAATCGGGTTCTCCTTCTCCTGGTGTTGTGCGTTCACTGCTATTCAGCAGGCTGGAGAAGTGTTCCCTCCATAATTTAAGTATGCTCTGGGCATCAGTGACTAGATCACCTTTGGGGGTTCTACAGGAATACGCTCCGGTCTTGAAACCTTCCGTAAGCCGCCGCATTTTTCGTAGAATTTTCGAGCATTACCCCTGTCGGCCAGCTTATCAAGCTCTTCGTACTCACGCATTTCAGCCTCTTTCTTCTTCTGTCTACAAATGCGTCTCGCTTCCGTTTTCAACTCTCGGTATCTATCCCATTCGCAAGTGTTGTGGTCGATCGTAACGTTGCGAGGTAGGCAGCCTGTTTTCTCCGCTGCGACACGGCACTCCTCGTCGTACCAGCTGTTCTTTTGCACTTTCCGGAAACCAATGGTTTCGGTTGCAGCTGTACGTAAGGAGTTTGAAATGCCGTCCCACAGTTCCCTTATACCGAGTTGTTGACGAGTGCTCTCAGAGAGCAGGAGTGCAAGCCGAGTAGAAAATCGTTCGGCTGTCTGTTGTGATTGCAGCTTCTCGACGTCGAACCTTCCTTGTGTTTGGTGGCGCGCGTTTTTTGCTGCACAGAGGCGGGTGCGAATCTTAGCTGCAACAAGATAGTGGTCCGAGTCGATGTTAGGACCTCGGAGCGCACGCACATCTAAAACACTGGAGACGTGTCTTCCGTCTATCACAACATGATCGATCTGGTTGGTAGTTTTTCGATCCGGAGACAGCCAGGTAGCTTGATGAATCTTCTTATGCTGGAATCTAGTACTACAGATAACCATATTTCGGGCCCCGGCGAAGTCAATCAGCCTCAACCCATTTGGGGATGTTTCGTCGTGGAGGCTGAATTTACTGACCGTAGTGCCAAATATACCTTCTTTGCCCACCCTGGCGTTAAAGTCGCCAAGCACGATTTTGACATCGTGGCGGGGGCAGCTCTCATAAGCGCGCTCCAAGCGCTCATAGAAGGCATCTTTGGTCACATCGTCCTTCTCTTCCGTCGGGCGTGGGCGCAAATCAGCGATATGTTGAAGAACCTCGCTTTGATGCGGATTGTGGCTAGACGTTCATTCACCGCAGTGAATGATAGTACTCGGCGACGGAGTCTCTCTCCCACCACGAATCCTACACCAAACTTGCGCTCCTTTATATGGCCACTGTAGTAAATGTCACAAGGACCTACTCGTCTCTGTCCTTGTCCCGTCCATCGCATTTCTTGGACGGCGGTGATGTCAGCCTTTGTCTTTACGAGGACATCAACCAGCTGGGCAGCGGCACCTTCCCAATTAAGGGACCGGACATTCCAGGTGCATGCCCTCAATTCGTAGTCCTTATTTCGTTTGCCATGGTCGTCATCAAAAGGGGGGTCTCTCATCCGAGGCTGGTTGTAGCTCTTCACTGGGGTGTTTTTTACGTGGCGGGTCCCAAACCCAGCGCACAACCCTTGTAGGGAATGTTTTCGCCTTCTCACTTTAGCTCGCCTTCGAACGGATGTTCTTAGGCTACCCAGAGGATACTTGGTCAAAGACCGGAAGTAGTGAGCTGCTTGAGCCATGTGTAAAAGAATCGTTTCTGGCCACTCCCAAGTGAATGGCGATCAGAGAACTTTCCTCACTTGCGTGAACTTCTACACATGACTCCATCCTCCAATAAATCACTTATGCTAATATTTGCTGAGTGTTCAGCAGCTAGCAACCCATTGATCTCCATACCATTTAGCAGGATAGGGTTGACGATATTTAACCTTTATGTCAACAGCAGATTTTTTTTACACACGTCAACAGCAACACACCCGGGTATGTACATACGTTTTGTATGGCAAATGGCATGCCGTTATAACCCGGCAGGTACACATTCAACTAATCGCTTGCGATTCACATTTTTTTTACTAATATACTCACACATTTGCGTTATATCGATAATATACGTATGCATGTGTTAACACATTCGCGTAAATTGCGGGATTTCCCGTCATTCATGTTTCCTTCAATAAAACAATTGCGGGAATTCCCGAGCTATTATCCCGCAATTTCTTTCGCACATATAAAATTGCTCTTGAAAAATAAATGC
>NW_026093828.1:0-5406 GCF_024586455.1 Bactrocera neohumeralis | reverse complement strand
AAATTAGAAAAATTTTCCCTTTTCCTTTTATTTATTTATTTATAAAAAATAGGTAGTTTTTACTTTTTTCTTAATTTAAAAGCAAAATTTTTGCTCAAATTTTTTAGCAAAGAAAGGCAGCTGTTAGCGGGTTTTTAGTGTTTTTAAACACTTAAGAGTAATTTGAAGTTTTTTTTTTCTGCTAAAACGTCTTCACCGAGTCCTTTGGACCATCAAATCAGTGAAATTTTTTTTTTTTTTTTTCTGAATTTTTAATTGTCTGGTAAAATCAAAGCACGAAAATGTGTAAAAATACTCGACTTTGGGGAAAATTACCAAAAAAATCGAATATATTTGTAAATTGATTTAAACATAATTTTATGTTTGACGGTAAGTGATAAAGGGGGAACAAAAAATTTTAAAATTTTTTTTAAATTTATCACCTTTAAAAAAATTATGCTAAAAGGTCCTCAAGAAATTAGCCCCTTTTGACAAAATTTTTACCCGAAATTTTAAAAAAAAGTCAAAAAAATTCCCGGAAAATTTTTGAATTTCAAAAAAAAAAAAAATGTTTTTTGCAAGTGGGGACTTTTTGTAGCAATGCCGAATATGGGGGATATTCCCAAGTTGCAGCGCTTTGTCGGTAATATAGGGGGTTCGATTTTTTTTATAAAAAAATTAAAAAAAAAAAATTTTTAAAAACAAAAATTTGGGGCAATTTGATTTAAAAATTAAAATTCGTTTTTTTGGGAAATCTTAAAAAGCCTCTTTTGGGAGATCCCCTTTTCAACTGATAAAAATATCTGGAACGGGGGGAAAAGTGAAAGATATGGGTGCTTCAAAATCGTCAGGCAGGTGCTAAAGAGATAGCAAGAGAGCTTGACATAGCTCGCTAATCCGTTCGAATAATTTTGGTGGATGTTTTGTGTATGAAACGGGTTCTTGCTCGATTCTTACCAATAATGCTGAACTTTCTTCAAAAAGACTAACGTAAACAGATCTCTTTGGAATTTGTTCTTGTGAATTTCAATCCCACATTCATGGAGAGCATTATAAATGCCATATTGACCAGGTGTAATGATGGGAATTACTTTGAAGGCGAAAGAATAAATATTGACGAATAATTAAAAATTTTGCGTTTTATTTACAATTTCCAGGTACTTTTTTGTCACAGAAATAAAATATAAATTTTCCCAATAGGCCATGATTGTAATAACGTAAGAATGGCGCACAGCAGATCCAGGATTCATATTTGCCAGAAGCTCCCGGTACGATGAGAAACACCTTCTGCAAAGAATGGTGCAATTGTGTATTTTAAACATTATACATAACTTGGTTCAGAAACGAAAACCACTTCAGATTCCGAATGGTATTCCATTTAGTAAAAGACATCCAACTAAATTGGAAAATTTGGAAAATATTGGGCGAAAAAAAGTAAAACAGCCAGTTTTTTCATCATCATCCGAGTCATCCTCTATAGGTAAAGCAATATTTCAAACGTTAATACCGTGTTTTTATTCTATCTGATCAAATTTGACTCGGACACAGTCGATTTTAAACGTGGGCAAAACAGTCGATAAAATTTCTTCATTCGTATGGGTTCGTTTTATATTCGTGTGAAGTTGTTAACGATTTCTGAATTAATGTTTTTTGGCAAAATACTACATAGACGCGAACACTTTCCCAGACCATTGTTACCAAAAATTTCAAAATTTTTTTGAAAAATATTTTGGAAAGAAGTTTCTCAATTTTTTATATACTAAAAATTTTTTGAGTTTTTGAAAAAAAAAAAAAATTTTAAAAAATTTTAAATTTTACTCACACAAGTTTTTTATTTGGTGTGAAGTTTGATATCCATATCTGAATTAGTGTTTGTTTGACAGCTGACACTTCATAGAGACGAAAAGTTTCCCCCGGGTTTTTTTTAAAAATTTCAATTTTTTTTTTTTTAAAATGTAATTTTAATTTTTAAAATTTAAAAAATTTTTTTTGAAAACTTTTAAATTTTGAAAATTTTTAAAAAAATTTCCAAAAAAAATTTTTTTTAAAAATTTTAAAAAATTTTTTCCCCTATTTTTTTGTTTTAAAAAAAAATTATTACCAAAAAAATTTTACTTTTTTTTTAAAAAAAATTCGAACTAATTTAAAATTTTTGAATTTTTTTTGGAACTTTTTGGGGAAAATTTTTAAAAAAAATCCCAAAAAAATTTTTAAATTTTTTTAAAAATTTTTTTCCAAAATTTTTATGAAATTTTTCTAGAAAATCTAATTATGAAAATGTTTTGAAAAAAATTTCAAAATTTTTTTTTTTAAAATTTTTTTGAATTATTTCGAAAATATTTTAAAAAAAAATTTTTGTTTTTAAATTATTGGAAAAAATTTTTTTTAGTCAGAATTTTTTTAACAAAGTAAATTTAGGGAACAAACCTTTTTTAGTGAAAGACCCCCAAAAAAATACTACCACCTTCTAGTGACCGACCGGATTTTTGGGGGTTTTGAATTTGTACTATTGTTATTGTTAAATTTTTGATTCCCAAATTTCTTTTTTTTTTTCAATTTTTACAAAAACAAAACAAGTTATTTTCAAATAAACCATTGGGGTAAATGTTTGGTATGTTTTTTGTTTAATTTTTTTTAAATTTTTCAATATCAAATTTTACGAACTTGTTAAAGAATATGTTATCACGAAATGTTTTTCCAAACCTTAGTTTCTTTGATTCATGATATGATAGAGAACATTCCAAAAACATTTCTTAATTTGTAACAGGAAACATTTCATTCTCTTTTTCTCAATCCGCATTTCATAATTTTCAGCACAAATATTTGCCAATTTAACGAAAATATTTATTCACAATCATCCTTTGCAATTGTTACACATAATCAAATTGAAAAAATTCATTTTCCCAACACACAAAAACAAAAATATTTGCATTTTCGTGGTGAATGGCTCTTACATACATACCATACAATATAGTTATATGTATTAGTGAATTCATGTAAATATTTAGGGGTTTGATAGTTCCCATTTCGGTATTTAGCTGAAAGTCACCATCGATCGGTTTGTTGTTGGGTGTTTATTCCTGAAATTTTCTATTCCGTGGGTGTTGTGCCAGTGTTCCGTTCTCATTTTCTTTTGGTTTGATGTTTTTGCCAGCGTGTGGTCACTGCTATAAAGGAAATTGTTTTTGCCAATGGTTCAGCAAAACAAAAAGACTTTCTCTCCTTTTGGTGTTTGGGGTTTTGCATTTGCCTGATTTTTTAAATTCAATTTCTTTGGTATATTTCACGTGCGATAGCTAACCATTTAAATATGTATTTGCTTTCTTTTTTTCCGTTTGGCCCAACTGGAGATTCCAGGTAGCCAGGTCCTTTCCACCGGGTTTTTTTCAACGGAGTGGAGGTCTTTCTTTCCTCTGCTTCTCCCGGCGGGTACTGGTCGAAAGTGAACTCGGAGAGTTTTTATCCATCGGACGACATGACCAGCAGCGAGCCTGTCTTTCAATTTGCTGAACTTCGGGAAAGTCGTGGTATAACCCGACAGCTTCATCGTTCCATCGGCTGCAGTATTCGTCGTTGCCAATGCTCAGAGGATCAAAAATCTTCCACAGAACTTTTCTCTCGAAAACTCGTAACGTCGACTCATCAGATGTTATCATCGTACATGCCTCTGCACCATAAAACAGGGCGGTGATGTGAAGATTTGAGTTTACCCCTTTTTGTCGAAAGAGGACTTTACTTCTCAATTGCCTACTCGATTCAATTAGCATCTTTGGCAGAGTTATTACTGTGTTGGATTTCGAGGCGTTTCACTTCGATTACCTTATCCGTCTGAAGAGAAGCAGAACTAATGGCGCAGTTGCTGTGCCCTATGTTATATATAACACCTTCTCTTATACACTCCTGTGAAAATTTAACTCTGCAACTCGAAGCACGAAAAGATTACTGGTGTTGAAAGTGGAGAGCAGTCGTGACCGAAAAATTACTGGTATTGAAAGCCAGGATATATAAGGTACAGTAAAGGCTCTTATGTGTTTTGAGATTGGCTCAGCTACTTATGAGTTTTTTCAATAGGACGCTTACAAAAGTAGATCGATGGGATAGCAAACGACGGTCCCGCTCTTTGACATTACTCTTCAGTAAGGTTTGCCATTTCATCGTAGAAAGATATACGATCAAATAAAGTCGAAATTATTAAAATTTGCTACCGAAATTCAGAGTCAATGGTCTCAACTTTAAGAGCGATAGGTTAAATTTATAGTCGTCATAATTGTCTTGTCAGATCAACAATGGAGCGTGTTGAATCCACAGGCACAGTACAAAATGTGTGCCAGTGAGACAAAAAAGTACCGTACGTTAAGAAAAATTGCTGCAGTTGGCGCATCATCACGTCGTTGTGGCGAGTTTTGAAAAGATCTTAGCCTAAATACTTACAAGATCAAATTTACGCAAGAACTGAAGCCACTTGACCACCAGAATTATCGTTTGTTCCTGAATTAGGCTGAGCAACAACTTGAAAAATCATCTTCAGCCGTGATGAGCTCATTTCTGGCTAAATGCTTAAGTCTATGAGCAAACTATGCCTTATGGAACAGGCAGCAATCCGCATATGCTCCATAGAGTCGCCATTGCATCGATGGTTTGGTGCGATTTATGCCGATAGCGTAATTGGGCCGCCTTCTTCCGTGATGGAGTCGCTCCCGCTCAATGATAACCGAATATATTTGGCCTAAATTGGATGATATAGACTTGAACAATATGTGGTTCCAACAGGACAGCGCCACTAGCCACAGCAGATGCGTCAAAATCGATTTATTGAAGACAAGTTCGGTGAGAGGTGTTATCGAAACCCAAAGCTCAGTCGATTGTACCTCAGTCGTGCGATTTGACGCCCGTTGTACTCCTGTGAGGCTACATCAAGTCTTTGATCTATGAACAAGCAGCGAATTGATGAATTTGAGAAAATCAACGGGAAATTTGGGGATCGGCAGATTTAGCAAACCGTTGAAAATTGGGGTTTAGCGCCCGATTTCCAAGGGGGCCCGGGGCAAAAAAAAATGAGTTCCATAAATAAAACGAAATTTTTTCCCGGAAGTTTTTAGGCCTTAAAGCTGATCAAATTTGCAAACTTTAAACGGACTCTTTTCTTAAAAAATGACGAAAGACAATCCCCGAAGGGCTTGTTTTCCAAGAGGTGAGGAATTATATTCCCTCAGGGGAGCGTTGGAAATTTAAATAAAAATGGGTTCCAGTTTTAGGGCGGTGGAGGGTTTTATGATCCAAATTTTTTTCTGGCCCAGTGGGGTTTATTTTTCCTGCCCCAAAGGGCAATGATTTTGTTGAAAATTCTCCCCAAAAAGATTTAAAAAAAAACTGTTTCCAGTTTTTGACAGTATATGAAGGGGAATGGTTTCCCGAGAGTTTTAAAAA
>NW_026093827.1:0-5464 GCF_024586455.1 Bactrocera neohumeralis | reverse complement strand
CCCCCAGGGGACGTGTGCATGGTTGGATTGCGCTGACACTGGGTGTCCCCGACGAAATGACATCCTCCCTGTCAAAATAATGTGTGTGCCCTCCTTCTCATTCCTGCTTAACTGTACTTTTTTAACAGTGAAATTTATGGGTTTTGTAAATGTTGTCCTGCATTTGGCAAGTGCTTATGTTTAGTGAATGATATTATTTGTCAAAAGCGGTTTGTTAGCTGATATATCTTCAGCTCTTTCTGCTTCTTTTCTCAAATTTTGCGGTTTGCCACTGCCAAATGTTGAAATATAATTATATATTTTTATAATCCCGAAAACATTTCTTTAGTGAAATATTATATTTTTAATTTTCTTAATGGTGTCTCCTTCGTAAATATCTACCAGAAAATCGGATATTTAATTAAAAATTTAAAACGATATACCATAAATTTGCCTTTGTATTTATATACAAAAATGTATTTTGGCCCCAATTGTCGAATTTTCCCGGGGCTTTAATCCGAGATAGTTAAGTTGTATATACATATTTAAACGATCAGGATGACATGAACGAGTTGAAACCCAGGTGACTATCTTTTCGGTAAATTGCTCAGCAGTCCTCCCCCAAATGTTTTTATATCTCAAATGGGCTGTCCGTTTTTTTTTCTCTTTATTCAATGCTTTAAAAAAAGTGTTACGTGATCGATTTCGTTCAAATAACGTTTCGTTCGATAATCTGTTTCTATCTAAGGGCAACTCATAATCCCCCCTCTTTTTGCGAAGAACTCGGACACCACTTTTCAAAAACCCTTTTTGTTCAACTTTACAAACAAGGGCTTTCCCCAGGGACAGGAACGGTGCTAATCACTTGGCGCTATGTCGGCTATATGGTGGGTGCGAAAAACCTCCCATCCGGCCCCCTAGCCCGCGAGTCAATAACAAGTTTTTTGGGCTGGCGTTGTCCTGGTGGAACCTCACCCTTCCTGTTGGCCATTCTGGAACCGCGGTTGCCGCCCATCAAGCCCCGGGCCCGTTGTTCCCAATAGATGGTAAATTAAGCGTCTGGCCATATGGGAGAGCTCGCAGTGGATGATTCCTTTCCCCCTCCCACAAACACACAGAAACCTTCCTGGCCTTCCCCTTCCTGTTTGGAACGATTCACCGCCCCCGACACGACCGTTTTTCCGATATTGTCGTTTGATCATTTTTCAACGCCAGTCCCATCCGCTTCAAAAATGGGTCGAGTTCTTTCCCTGTTTTAGCGGCATATCGCAGGCGATTTTTCCCGGGAAAGGGGTTGTTTGCGAAAATCATGCGGCAAACACCCACGTTTTTTTTGAATACCCAGCCTTCTGCAGATGGTTTAAAATTTTTTGGTTGAAAAACCCAATTTCGGTTGGATTTAACCGGCAACCAGTTTTCCCAGGTTTGGATTGGGGTTTTCTCCCTTACTTCCCCGGCCTTATTGCGTCGTTTTCCCAAGCTTGTTTCGCCCCGGAAACCCGTTCCGCACCCGTTCAATTGCTAAAACCGTCTTCGTCTTTTTCCTTTTTTTGGGGGCCCCCGGAAAAAACCGTTTTCGCAAAATTTTTCCCGAAAACCGGCGCGCCATCGTTTTTATTTTTTTTCGTTTCGGGGCCCAAATTATTTTCCAAGGGGGGCCCGGATACTTATGTTTTGGGGCCAAAGGGAAGGTTTGGGGGCCCCTTCCTCTATTCCTTTTGGGAAAGGTTTATTGCTTTAAAATTTTCCTGACTTGGGGGGGTTTTCCTTTTTCCAAAATTGGAACAACGCCCCAAAAAGGGTTAGGGGAACGGGGCCCCCCAAAGTGACTTTAAAAGGCCCAAAAGTCGCGGGGGGCCCGCCCTGTTTGTTTGATGACAGGAGATTTTTTCGTCAATCAAAAATTCACCCGGCATACCCAAAGAAACTGTCCCTCTTATAAAAATTGTCCTTTTCGGGTTTTGCAGCTCGAATTATTTTCTCAAGCAGCAGGTTGAAAAAAATCGCACAAAAAGTCCCTTGTCTGGGAAAACCCCGTTTGGGGGATCGAACGGGTCGGAAGGTTCCCTTTCCCCATCCTGACGGGGAAAATTTTTTGTTCTCAACGTCCCGGGTTTTCACAGCCGAATTAATTTTGCGGAGATCCCAAAACAGGCATTGCGGCCCTAAGGGCGGCCTTTTGAAATTGGAAGAAAAGAAAGGGGTTTTTTTGTCGATTCTCCTTTCACCCCGGGGGGTGGAAAATTGGCTTGGTTTTTTAAACCACAAATGATAGATCCAAAAAATTTGGGTTGACGGTGGGCTTTAATATTTCACACAATACGCTCGATAGAATTTTTTTTTGGAAAGCTCGGCCGGTGTTTGGTTCCTCCATTCAGACTGGGAAGTGTTCCCTCCATTTTTTAAGTTCTCTGGCATCTACTAGATCCCCTTTTGGGGGTTCTACAGAGTATGCTCGGTCTTGAAACCTTCCGTAAGCCGCCGCATTTTCGTAAATTTTCGAGCATTACCCCTGTCAGCCAGCTTATCAAGCTCTTCGTACTCACGCATTTTCTTCTTCTGTCTGCCTCGGTATCTATCTCGGTATCCCGCACGTGTGGTGGTCGATCGTAACGTTGCGAGGTAGGCAACCTGTTTTCTCTCCGCTGCGACGGCACTCCACGTCATACCAACTGTTTTTGCCTTTCCGAAAACCAATGGTTTCGGTTGCAGCTGTACGTAAAGAGTTTGAAATGCCGTCCCACAGTTCCCTTATAACGAGTTGTTGACGAGTGCTCTCCAGGAAACAGGGTTCAGTAGTGAAAATCGTTCGGCGGTCTGCGATTGCAGTCTCTCGACGTCGAACCTTCCTTGTGTTTGTTGGCGTGCGTTTTTTGCTGCACAGAGGCGGGTGCGGATCTTAGCTGCAATAAGATAGTGGTCCGAGTCGATGTTAGGACCTCAGAGCGCACGCACATCTAAAACACTGGAGACGTGTCTTCCATCTGTCACAAGATGATCGATCTGGTTGGTGGTTTTTCGATCCGGGGACAGCCAGGTGGCTTGAAGTATTTTCTTGTGCTGGAATCTAGTACTACAGATAACCATATTTCGGGCCCCGGCAAAGTCGATCAGCTTCAACCCACTTCGGATGTTTCTCGGAGGCTGAACCGTTTTTGGCCACCCTGGCCGTTAAGTCGCCAAAGATACCGTCTTTTCGTGGCCACCCTGGCGTTAAAGTCGTGCTTCAAGCGCTCATAGAAAACATCTTTGGTCACATCGTCCTTCTCTTCTGTCGGGGCGTGGGCGCAGATCAGCGATATGTTGAAGAACCTCGCTTTGATGCGGATTGTGGCTAGACGTTCATTCGCCGGAGTGAATGATAGTCTTCGGCGACGGAGTCTCTCTCCCACCACGAATCCCACACCAAGCTTGCGCTCAACCAGCTGGGCAGCGGCATCTTCCCATTTAAGGGACCGACATTCTAGGTGCATGCCCTCATTCGTTGTTCTTTATTTCGTAAACTAATCATTCATAAGCGTCGTTTTGTAGGTTATGTTATGTGAAGACCTTTCGAAAGATGTATAGTATTGCCAGATACGAGCTCTGCACCATATACTGGCAAAAATATAAGTTATCACAATGAAATGATAGAGCGTGTTTTACTCATATCATATCAAAATTTTCGACGATCTGACTGACTTTAGACCATATAATTGGTCATTATGTTAATATTTTTTATAGTATGTGGTACGTTAATTGTATGTGTTACTGGCAAAAATAAATAAAATCGGATCAATACTACCCCCAATTCTCGTATACTATACTACATATAACGATTTTCGTTTTTCTAACAAACCTTATGTGTCTATCATTGTAGTATATGCTTAAATAAAATTGCTTAGATTTCAATTCTCTGGTTGACGTTTTACACCTTTAAACATTTCCCTGGCTTTAATTCTTGCAAGTTGCAAGAGAATAAAATGTTCGGTTATACCCGACATGTTAATTGTTCTATTTTTTCAACTAATCCTGTGTCAAAAACTCCGCCGATTTCATATCTATCTACTTACTTTAACATATTATTTAATTTTTTTTTCACTAAACATTACTATTTGCATGAACACACATAAAAATATTTATGCATAAAATACTTGAATAATTAAATCAAATTAGCTTCTCTCCTACATAGTTGTCTTCTTCCTTCTACCCACATGCAATGTTTTCCACATTACATCAAAATTTTCTCCCCCTCGCGCATTTCATTTATTATTCACTATGTTTATCCAACATTTGCTTACTCACAATATTTATATTCATTTAATTTCGCATATTTTGTTCACTTTGCCTTCATTTAATTGTAATTTTCTTAAAAGTACAAAAAGAGCAGACAAAATAGGATGTGGAATCTCAGTTGGTCTCTTGGCATTCGTGGAATCATTACACATTTTTTCTTTCGTTTACCTGCTTAACTGTAACAATTTCAAAGGTTTGCCTTTTTGTTCATAATTTTTTTGGTGGTTTAGTCTCGAAATGTTATTGGTGTGGTTGTTATTTGTACTTTCCTTTTATCTAAAGGCTACTTAAGGTAGTCTCTTATTTACCTCTTGAAATAAGGAATCATAAATCATTTAGAAAAATTGCTGCCCGAAGAGGGTGTAATAATAGTAGACATAAGCTGAAATAAACTACAAAATCCCAATCGAACACGTCCAGCTATAATTAATCTCCAAGCCAGATAAAATCACAGACACCTGAACGCTTTGCTTTAGATAAAATAAGGAATTCGTGAAAGTGAGCATTCAGATCAACTTAACTTACCGACTGAGCATGCTTTCAATGCAGTGCGCGAATAAATAATAATAAAACACTTCGTAATAGCTAACTCAATGAATAAAATAACTTTTACTGTGTCTTCTTGGAACTAAAAGTAAACAGAAACTTCCAAGAGCTTATTTCCGAACAAGATCACTGGAAATGCAAGAACCTAGCTGAGGCCAATTGTCGGTCTATTTTTTTCATTAAAAAATTATATATTTCATAGAAAATAATTTACCCGCGATCGTTGTCAACAAAAAATTAAACCTAAAATTTTACAAAATAATACCAGATCGAAATTATCGAAGACCAAAAAAAAGGGAAAAATATGTTTTGACTTCTAACATGTTATTATGGACTTTTTCATATAGTCGATATGGTCAGGTAGCCAGGTCCTTTCCCCCTGGTCTTTTTAACGGAGTTTACTGCATCGAATCTTTCTAGCTGGAAATTTTTATCCATTCGGACGACCTGACTAACGTACCCTGGATCTTAATTGCGAACTATATCAAGGCGAATATACCTCACCATAAATCTTCCGAAGAACTTTTTTTTCGAAAACTCGTTAAGCCGACTCCTCAGATGTTGTTATCGTCTATGCCTCTGCACCATTGAGGGGATGATGAGTTACTTTATCTTTTTTGCCGAGAGAGACTTTACTTTTCAATTGCCTCTTCAGTGGATCCGT
>NW_026093826.1:0-5918 GCF_024586455.1 Bactrocera neohumeralis | reverse complement strand
TCCACCGCCCCCTAGCCAAAAATAGCAGTAATGGCTTCCTAAATGGGTATAAAGCATTTGACAGAGTGGAAAGACAAAAGAAAAACGGAATTGATTAAAAATTACTACTTTTTAGATTAGAAATGGCCCGAGGGAGTACAAATATATGCTTCTTGTGCGTTCTAATTTAAGAAATAATTTATTAAGCTATAGAGTTCGATTAATGTGTAGGAGTTCATATATAAAAATTCATAAATAACAAGTAAGGAAGGGCTAAGTTCGGGTGTCACCGAACATTTTATACTCTCGCACGAAAAAGTGATAATCGAGATTTCATTATCAGTCATTTACATATTTTTCAAATACCGTATTTGTGTAAAGTTTTATTCCGCTATCATCATTGGTTCCTAATGTATATACTCGTATTATACAGAGAAGGCATCAGATGGAATTCAAAATAGCGTTATATTGGAAGAAGGCGTGGTTGTGAACCGATTTCACCCATATTTCGTAAATGTCATCAGGGTGTTAAGAAAATATTATATACCGAATTTCATTGAAATCGGTCTAGTAGTTCCTGAGATATGGTTTATGGTCCATAAGTGGACGAGGCCACGCCCATTTTCAATTTTTTAAAAAGCCTGGGTGCAGCTTTCTTCTGCCATTTCTTCCGTAAAATATAGTGTTTCTGACGTTTTTTATTAGTCGGTTAACGCACTTTTAGTGATTTTCAACATAACCTTTGTATGGGAGGTGGGCGAGGTTATTATCCGATTTCTTCCATTTTTGAACTGTATATGGAAATGCCTGAAGGAAACGACTCTGTAGAGTTTGGTTGACATAGATATAGTAGTTTCCGAGATATGTACAAAAAACTTAGTAGGGGGCGGGGCCACTCCCACTTTTCCAAAAAAATTACGTCCAAATATGCCCCTCCTAATGCGATCCTTTGTGCCAAATTTCACTTTAATATCTTTATTTATGGCTTAGTTATGACACTTTATAGGTTTTCGGTTTCCGCCATTTTGTGGGCGTGGCAGTGGGCCGATTTTGCCCATCTTCGAACTTAACCTTCTTATGGAGTCAAGTTTCAAATACGTGTACCAAGTGATATCCCTATAATTTTTAGTTTTAGGACTTACAAACAACCGTTATGTGAACATGATCGTTTACGGACATATGTATCGGACAGACATACATCCGGATTTCAACTCTACTCGTCACCCTGATCACTTTGGTATATATAACTCTATATCTGACTCTTTTAGTTTTAGGACTTACAAACAACCGTTATGTGTAAATTTGCAACTTTGTTGCGATCTCAAAATCGAGTTCTTTATTTTGAAAAAAAAAACAAAAATTAAAAGAAAATTTAAAAATTCAATAAAAAGACATTTATTTTTTAAGAGCTTGATAACTTTCATTTAAATGTTGACCGCGTCTGCGTCTTAGGTGGTCCATTCGGAAAGTCCAATTTTGGGCAACTTTTTCGAGCATTTCAGCCGGAATAGCCCGAATTTCTTCGGATATGTTGTCTTCCAAGGCTGGAATAGTTGCTGGCTTATTTCTGTAGACTTTAGGCTTGACGTAGCCCCACAAAAAATAGTCTAAAGGCGTTAAATCGCATGATCTTGGTGGCCAACTTACGGGTCCATTTCTTGAGATGAATTGTTCTCCGAAGTTTTCCCTCAAAATGGCCATAGAATCGCGAGCTGTGTGGCATGTAGCGCCATCTTGTTGAAACCACATGTCAACCAAGTTCAGTTCTTCCATTTTTGGCATACGGTCCAATGATTCCACCAGCGTACAAACCACACCAAACAGTGCATTTTTCGGGATGCATGGGCAGTTGGCCACCAAGATCATGCGATTTAACGCCTTTAGACTATTTTTTGTGGGGCTACGTCAAGTCTAAAGTCTACAGAAATAAGCCAGCAACTATTCCAGCTTTGGAAGACAACATTTCCGAAGAAATTCGGGCTATTCCGGCCGAAATGCTCGAGAAAGTTGCCCAAAATTGGACTTTCCGAATGGACCACCTAAGACGCAGCCGCGGTCAACATTTAAATGAAATTATCTTCAAAAAGTAAATGTCATGAACCAATCTAACGTTTCAAATAAAGAACCGATGAGATTTTGCAAATTTTATGCGTTTTTTTTTTAAAAAGTTATCAAGCTCTTAAAAAATCACCCGATATATACATATGTACCCACTGATATCAATTGCGACTGATGTACATATTATATGTTAAGTACAAGGACAGCTTGATAAGTTATTGGCTTTTTGTTTTGATATTTTAGTGCAGGGAATAGTGAAGCGCTTAGTATGTATTTAACATATGAGCGTATTTGTAAGAATAGGTACCTTAGCATGATATACTCCCAAAAATATAAAAGCGTAATTATCGAAAAGTTGATTTCGGAATTGGTTAACAAAAGATATCTTAAATGGCTCGAACAACCGAGTTGGTATTTTCAAATATATATTTGCATGGTAATGATTTTTGATAATTATTTTTATTTTTAAAACCAAAATTTTTCACAAAAAATACTTTTGCTGAGTCATGCTGAAAAACGGCTGCAGACTCAAGGGTTTTCAGGATTTTTTTTAAATTTAATTTATACTAAAAAAGCATTGCTTCACTATAAGTGGTTTTAACACCTACAAGAAACGCCAAGTGAACGGATTTTCCTGGCAATTATGGTAAGCTAACACTTGTAATAATTTGGCTCTCATATTGGTTAAGATGATCATACCATGCTTGCCTTTGAAAGTTTTTAGATGTGCATCTTGGCTTAAACAAAAACCAATAAATTTACCTGAGTTGGCAACTCTAAACAGTGTTATAATTTTATGAAAACCTCAAAACAGAAATATTTTGGAGTGTTCTGTACGTTTATTTGGCAGTAATACTGTATGGAACTTGTCACTATAGTGCCAAAGCAAAAACACGAACCAAACGATTGAACGCGTAGTGTATTGGTATACTGAAATTACTCCTATGGGTACAAGAATATTAAAAATATAATTACTATTATGCGTTTCACAAGACAACAATCTACTATGAGAACATTAAGAGTGCAATGGCATTTCAAAAGAGAAGAAAAAATCTAAAGATGCCATAACTTATAAAACCACCCTCGTATTTCGCTACCTACATTCGAATTGATGGAGTAATTAACAGAACTGTCTCATCTTTTCTCCACTGGTGGCTTTGGTGTTGGACCACAACACTCGACGCACATTCAACAGCAAAGCAAGTCATCGCCATAAAGCCTCTTAGAAGAATGTCGGCAAATGCCAATACGCTCAGCAACTGAATCGTCGATGATGGCGTAAGCTTTATTTGGAAGACTACTTAGCTGCTAAGTTAAGCTGCTTTGAGTGTTGATAAAAAGTAAAAGCTTCTAACCAAGCGGACCAACTTAAACCTTTGAAAAGGGCTAACTACTTACAACTTCTATGATGTTTCATAGGCTTTTAGGAATATTAGTATTTGCAATAATGTCAAGTGTTTGAGTTATTTTAGATTCAACACATTCTTAAACAAAAATGTGTACTATATGTATATCTAGTAAATACATACACAGAGAAAAAACACATCCAAAATCATGGTCTAACAAACTGCCTACTGTAACTCACTTCTAGTTACCGCAGACGATAAAAAACATAGAAAATAGATATAAAAAGTAAAAAATTAAGAGAAATTCAACGTTCAAACACACAGCAACGCCAACACAAGGAAACAAGTCGCTTCTGGTATATTGGCGCCGACAAGATTTAAATTGGCAACGAATCGTGGCACAATTTCCAGGAACGCCCATACTATAAAGCTGCATAGAAATATTGGAAAAAAAAGCAACGAACTCTCAAAACAAAAAATAAAATAATACAAATAACATTGCCTCATGGGATATTTGGCAGCATTTACTTGCCCAACTAACACACTTAAACGCATGCGCATAGACTTGAGCCTGCATCCTCTTTGCGCTGTCAGCAGCTTTGTTGCTCAACTTTGACTTGGAGTTTTTGTCACGGTGCCACTTTGTAGTCGTTGTTGTTGTGTGTTGACAATGTGTGTTGTTATGGCGTTGTTGCTGTTGTTGTCTCTGCCGTCGACTTGGTGGCCTGGCACAGCAACATGGTCAGTGCACTGCAGTGGTAGCAATAAAGTCGGTAGCAGCAACAAAGCCAATTACAACAACAACATTAGTGGCAATAGCATCATCTGCAACAGCAACAATGTCAGTGGCAACTAAAACGTGAGTAGCAACAACAACAACGCCAGACAGACAGGAATTGTTAACTTTAGCGCGACCGCATTTGGTGCGTGTTGTTTATTTATGTATTTATTAATTGGAATCTTGTGTTGCAACACACTTAGACTTCTACAGACGCACATTCCTGCTGATATGTATGTGTCTACAAATATTTAATTTTTTGTTTTGATGATTGCTCCCTTTATGAGTTGCAGGCTCTTTGCATGCATGTGCGCATGCGTATGTGTTTGTGATAATTTAGTTTTTACTACGCCGGTTATTAGTGACTTATTTAACACACAATTAGCCAAACGAGTTTGTTTTGATTCGATACTTCAGGCATTCTTCGTCAGCACTTGCTCGGTTCGTTATCTTTCGCCATATTTGAAGATTTATCAGTTGGTTGTTAAAACCTCTTATTTTCCTTAAGTAGGTACGTTAGTCGTTTAGCGTCTATTATTGAACATTTTTTGTTAAATGTTGCGTTTGTTATGAGAAGTAAACTAATTAGGTTATTTATAAGTAATGGGTTATTTGTGTCGGTCGCAGAGCAAATTATCTTTGAAGGATGCAGAGAATATAAGGTGCAAATTATTTTATTTATTCTTCGCAGCACTGGCTTTGATATTTGGATTATCAGCTTATTTTCCTGAACTCCATATTGAACATTTTTTGTTAAATGTTGCGTTTGTTATGAGAAGTAAACTAATTAGGTTAGAATATTTGTGTCGGTCGCAAGGTGCTTTGAATTTTCAACTTATTGAAGTTTTATTTCTACTTATTTATTTATATTTATTTTTAAGGAATTTGATGGAAAATGCTTTAGTTACCAGTCTACATTATTATTTTTTAGGGGTATTAGTGAACTGTTTGATTAAGTCTAAGTAAGTAAATATATTCCTAAGCTGTTGTTTAAACTTTCAACAATATCTTTAAAGTGAAGATTGTTTAATAGAATTGAAGAAAAGGTAACAAGTGTGTGCTGTTTTGTTTTCATTTTAGATTAGGCATTATTTCAGTTGGCTAACCTTTTTGAGAAGAACCTAGCGAGAGTAGAGCTTGAAAAATGAGTACATGGATTATTGGAGGAAGAAAAAATGTAAAATTGTCCGCAACCCAAAAATGCTCATAAATATCAATGCAAGCTTAAGCAAAAAATAATTTTTTGTTTTATGTATAGAATAATACACTCTTTTTACAGGTTGAAGGCATTCGAAAACCTTATGGTTATAATTAAGTTTAAACATAATTTTCGATTTCATTCTCAATGATATACATTACAGGTAATAACAATTAAAGATATTTTTTTCATAATTGCTAAGTATGATATATACCATCCTAAGCCTAATTTCGTGAGTAGAGAGGATGTTCCGGAGGAAAGTGTCATACTTCATTACGATTTCAAGATTGATAGAGCGGCTAAAGGAAGATATCGATCCACATCACAGTGGCTTAGGCTTAGGACAACATATTTTACACTAAATGGTTTCCTTATATGTTATTTTTCCATTTACAAATCAAACTGAATTTATTTCTTTGGCTGCCTGCATTCCATATTCTTAAGTGTTCGCTAATTTGCATTTTATTTGAGATATTATGTGTGGAATGTCACACTTCAGATATGACTACACGTCATATGCCTTCAATTATTATTTACGAAAATACACACTTAAAAATCA
>NW_026093825.1:0-5530 GCF_024586455.1 Bactrocera neohumeralis | reverse complement strand
CAAGTATAATGTCGTTTTTCTTGTATATACACACTTAGCAGTCGATATTAAGTTGCTTCAAATCATCAACATCAAATATTTAAGTTAATTAACCCTATTCATCTTACCGAAGTTGACATAAAGCCATAACGGCAGTGCATTTGGAAGGATTCGACAATCTTATGTTCAGGTATAAAGTCGATTTTCTTGTATACACACACTTAGCAGTCGATATTGAGTTGCTTCAAATCATAAACATCAAATATTTAAGTTAATTAACCGTCTTCATCTTACCGAAGTTGACATAAAGCCATAACGACGGTGCATTTGGAAAAATTCGACAATCTTATATTCAGGTATAAAGGCGATTTTCTTGTATATACACATTTAGCAGTCGATATTGAGTTGCTTCAAATCATTAACATCAAATATTTAAGTTAGTTAACCTTCTTCATCTTGCTGAAGTAAACATAAAGCCATAACGGCAGGGTATTTGGAAGAATTCGACAATTTTATATTCAGGTATAAAGACGATTTTCTTGTATATACACATTTAGCAGTCGATATTGAGTTGCTTCAAATCATTAACATCAAATATTTAAGTTAGTTAACCTTCTTCATCTTGCTGAAGTTGACATAAAGCCATAACGGCAGTGCATTTGGAAGAATTCGACAATCTTATATTTAGGTATAAAGTCGATTTTCTTGTATATACACATTTAGCAGTCGATATTGAGTTGCTTTAAATCATTAGTTAATCATATTTAAGTCAATTAACCTTCTTCATCTTGATGAAGTTGACGTAAAGCCATAACGGCGGTGCATTTGCAAGAATTCGACAATCCTATATATTCAGGTATAAAGTCGATTTTCTTGTACATGCACATAAAGCAGTCGACATTGAGTTGCTTCAAATCATTAACATCAAATATTTAAGTTAATTAGCCTTATTCATCTTGCTGAAGTAAACATAAAGCCATAACGGCAGGGTATTTGCAAGAATTCGACAATCTTATATTCAGGTATAAAGTCGATTTTCTTGTATATACACATTTAGCAGTCGAAATTGAGTTGCTTTAAATCATTAGTTTAACATATTTAAGTTAATTAGCCTTCTTCAACTTACCGAAGTTGACATAAAGCCATAACGGCAGTGCATTTGGAAGAATTCGACAATCTTATATTCAGGTATAAAGTCGATTTTCTTGTATATACACATTTAGCAGTCGACATTGAGTTGCTTCAAATCATTAACATCAGATATTTAAGTTAATTAACCTTCTTCATCTTGATGAAGTTGACGTTAAGCCATAACGGCGGTGCATTTGGAAGAATTCGACAATCTTATATTCAGGTATAAAGTCGATTTTCTTGTATATACACATTTAGCAGTCGATATTGAGTTGCTTTAAATCATTAACATAACATATTTAAGTTAATTAACCTTCTTCATCTTACCGAAGTTGACATAAAGCCATAACGGCAGTGCATTTGGAAGAATTCGACAATCTTATATTCAGGTATAAAGTCGATTTTCTTGTATATACACATTTAGCAGTCGATATTGAGTTGCTTCAAATCATTAACATCAATATATTTAAGTTAATTAACCTTCTTCGTCTTAATGAAGTTGACATAAAGCCATAACGGCAGTGCATTTGGAAGAATTCGACAATCTTATATTCAGGTATAAAGTCGATTTTCTTGTATATACACATTTAGCAGTCGATATTGAGTTGCTTCAAATCATTAACATCAAATATTTAAGTTAATTAACCTTCTTCATCTTGCTGAAGTAAACATAAAGCCATAACGGCAGGGTATTTGCAAGAATTCGACAATCTTATATTCAGGTATAAAGACGATTTTCTTGTATATACACATTTAGCAGTCGATATTGAGTTGCTTCAAATCATTAACATAAATATTTAAGTTAATTAACCTTCTTCATCTTGCTGAAGTTGACATAAAGCCATAACGGCAGTGCATTTGGAAGAATTCGACAATCTTATATTCAGGTATAAAGTCGATTTTCTTGTATATACACATTTAGCAGTCGATATTGAGTTGCTTTAAATCATTAACATTTAACATATTTAAGTCAATTAACCTTCTTCATCTTGCTAAAGTTGACATAAAGCCATAACGGCAGTGCATTTGGAAGAATTCCACAATCTTATATTAAGGTATAAACTCGATTTTCTTGTATATACACATTTAGCACTCGATATTGAGTTGCTTTAAATCATTAATTTAACACCTTTAAGTTAATTTACCTTCTTTATCATACTGAAGTTGTTATAAAGCCATAACGGCGGTGCATTTGGAAGAATTCGACAATCTTATATTCAGGTATAAAGACGATTTTCTTGTATATACACATTTAGCAGTCGATATTGAGTTGCTTCAAATCATTAACATCAAATATTTAAGTTAGTGAACCTTCTTCATCTTGCTGAAGTGGATATAAAGCTATAACGGCAGTGCATTTGGAAGAATTCGACAATCTTATATTCAGGTATAAAGTCGATTTTCTTGTATATACACATTTAGCAGTCGATATTGAGTTGCTTCAAATCATTAACAGCAATATTTAAGTTAATTAACCTTCTTTATCTTACTGAAGTTGATATAAAGCCATAACGGCGGTGCATTTGGAAGAATTCGACATTCTTATATTCAGGTATAAAGTCGATTTTCTTGTATCTACACATTTAGCAGTCGATATTGAATTGCCTTAAATCATTAGTTTAACATATTTAAGTTAATTGAACCTTCTTCATCTTGACGAAGTTGACATAAAGCCATAACGGCAGTGCATTTGGAAGAACAAATCGACAATCTTATATTCAGGTATAAAGTCGATTTTCTTGTATATACACATTTAGCAGTCGATATTGAGTTGCTTCAAATCATTAACATCAAATATTTAAGTAATTAACCTTCTTTATCTTGATGAAGTTGACATAAAGCCATAACGGCAGTGCATTTGGAAGAATTCGACAATCTTATATTCAGGTATAAAGTCGATTTTCTTGTATATACACATTTAGCAGTCGATATTGAGTTGCTTTGGAATCATTAGTTTAACATATTTTTAAGTCAATTGATATACACATTCTTCGATCTTGCTGAAGTTGACATAAAGCCATAACGGCAGTGCATTTGGAAGAATTCGACAATCTTATATTTAGGTATAAAGTCGATTTTCTTGTATATACACATTTAGCAGTCGATATTGAGTTGCTTTAAATCATTAAACATTTAACATATTTAAGTTAATTAACCTTCTTCATCTTACTGAAGTTGACATAAAGCCATAACGACGGTGCATTTGGAAGAATTCGACAATCTTATATTCAGGTATAAAGACGATTTTCGTGTATATACAAATTAAGCAGGCGATATTGAGTTGCCTTAAATCATAAGCTGAACACATTTAGGTTATTTAACCTTCTTCATCTTAACGAAGTTGACATAAAGCCATAACGGCAGTGCATTTGGAAGAATCCGACAATTTTATGTTCAGGTGTAAAGTCGATTTTCTTGTATATACACACTTAGTTGCAAATCATTAACATTATTTAAGAGTTCTTTATCTTGATGAAGTTGACATAAAGCCATAACGGCGGTGCATTTGGAAGAATTCGACAATCTTATATTCAGGTATAAAGTCGATTTTCTTGTATATACAAATTAAGCAGTCGATATTGAGTTGCCTTAAATCATAAGCTGAACACATTTAGGTTATTTAACCTTCTTCATCTTAACGAAGTTTACATAAAGCCATAACGGCAGTGCATTTGGAAGAGTCCGACAAACTTATATTCAGGTATAAAGTCGGTTTTCTTATATATGCACACTTGCAGTCGACATTGAGTTGCTTCAAATCATTAACATCAAATATTTAAGATAATTAACCTTCTTTATCTTGATGAAGTTGACATAAAGCCATAACGGCGGTGCATTTGGAAGAATTCGACATTCCCATATATACAGGTATAAAGTCGATTTTCTTGTATATATATATTTAGCAGTCGATATTGCTTTAAATCATTAACATTAAATATTTAAGTTAATTAACCTTCTTCATCTTGCCGAAGTTGACATAAAGCCATAACGGCAGTGCATTTGGAAGAATTCGACAATCTTATATTCAGGTATAAAGTCGATTTTCTTGTATATACACATTTAGCAGTAAATATTGGGTTGCTTTAAATCATAAACATCAAATATTTAAGTTAATTAACCTTCTTCATCTTGCTGATGTTAACATAAAGCCATAACGGCGGTGCATTTGGAAGAATTCGACAATCTTATATTCAGGTATAAAGTCGATTTTCTTGTATATATACATTTAGCAGTCGATATTGAGTTACTTCAAATCATTAACGTCAAATATATAAGTTAGTTAACCTTCTTCATCTTGCTGAAGTAAACATAAAGCCATAACGGCAGGGTATTTGCAAGAATTCGACAATCTTATATTCAGGTATAAAGTCGATTTTCTTGTATATACACATTTGATTCTTATATTGAGTTGCTTAGTGCATTTGGAAGAACTCGACAATCTTATATTCAGGTATTAAGTCGATTTTCTTAAATATATACATTTAAAAATCGATATGAGTTGTTTCAAATCATTACTTTAAAATATTTAAGTTAATTAACCTCTTCATCTTACCTGGAAGTTGACATAAAGCCATAACGGTGTGCATTTCGAAGACCCGACAATCTGTTATTCAGTATAAAGATTGATTTTCTTTTGAAAAAACAGATTTAGTAGTCGATATTGGGTTGTTTCAATCATAAAATTAATCAAATGATTGGCGTTAATGAACTTTCATTCTTAAGGAGCAGTCATAAGCCATAACGGCGGTGGTCAAAGAATTTATATTCCGCAGCAGGTAAGTCGATTTTCTTGTGGTATATACATTTAGCAGTCGATATTGAGTTACTCAAATCATTAACACCAGCATATAAGTTAGTTAAACCCTTCATCTTACATATAATATTAGTTGGTTAATGTTTTAGAGTAAAGTAATCGACAATCTTTATATTCGGGTATAAAGTCGATTTTCTTGTACATACGTATGATCGATATTGAGTTGCTTCAAATCTTAAAAAATTTTGGGTTAATTTAACCCTTCATCATGCTGAAGGAAAAAGCCATAAGGCAGCCCTTTTGGAAAATTTCACCAATCTTTTTTTGAAAAAACGTTTTTTCTTGTATATATACTTTTAGAGTCGATATTGAGTTGCTTTAAATCTTAGTTTCATATTTAAGTCAATAACCTTCTTCATTTTGCTAAAGGAATAAAGATAACGGTTGCATTTAAAAATTTTAAAATTTATATTCGGGTTTGACGATTTTCGTAAAACACATTTAGCAGTCATTTTGAGTTGTTTTAAATCTTTGTTTAAATATCTAAGTCAATTAACCTTCTTCATGTTCCCGAAGTTAAATGCCATAACGGCAGGTTTTGGAAGAATTGACAACCTTATTTAGGTATAAAGTCGATTTTTTTGTAAACCTTTTAGCAGTCGAAAT
>NW_026093824.1:0-5634 GCF_024586455.1 Bactrocera neohumeralis | reverse complement strand
TATTTATCTGCCTTTCTTTTCCCTTTTAAATTACGAGTGTTATTTTGTTGGCGAAATGTCTCTTTTGAGCTTAAATTTGGGGTTCCCGTCGGCCTTTGAATTGAAGGGGGCCCCAAAAGGTTTATGCCCCCCGTCCGGACGCGAGAAGTCTCTCCAAGCTCTTACAGAGCATCTTCCTTTTCTTCCGATTCTAAGCATATCGCTGTACGACATGTTTCCAGTGCGCGCAATGATAATTGCATCGGCCTGACGTCGACAAAAACAGCCTTTAATAGAGTTTTGCTTTTTTCACCTGTGTCCATTCATTTCCTTTTTCCTTCCTTTTTCGTTTTTTCAGGAATGCTTATTTCCCATTCCTCTTGCACGGGGTGGTCCTCTTGGACTTCCTCTGGCTGGCTTTTTTAGGCGAGTGTCTCTGCATCAGTTGCCCATTCTCGGGTGTTTTTGGCGTTGAGTCTGCTTTTCTCTGTTTCGAAATGCTTACGATGTGATTTTATCATATTTGTTCTTCAGCTGTAAGTCATACATTTTTGATGTTACGGTTGAGATGAGACTCCCTAATTCCGCCGAAGTGAGGTTCCTTTAGAGAAATAAAATTAAAGTTTATAAATTCATTAGCACAATATTTTACAATTACAATTGAATCTTCCGCTTCAATGACGGCAAGAATGCAACCGTGGATAGATCCGATACAAGTTTGATATGAATCACCTTTGTCCTTAGACAAGCGGAGATCGCAATATACAACTTATAAGGTATTTGCCTTCGAACACACAAATATACGTTGACTCCTCCGCAGAAGTCAATACCGCTGCGTGCAAAAGAGCGAGATGGAGTCAATCACTCGACAGGTAACTATCCTATTAGCTTTGGATTGTAACATATACAACGTGTGCACAATTTGACAATGCGTTTGCTAAATCGCTCTCATTGCCTATCCAAATCTGAAGTCTTATCTGAGCTACGAGTGCTTTTGGTTCTGGGTGGTAGTTTCCGATGTAAGTATATATTGAGTCATTCCTTTTCCTGGAGTATCTGCTGATTCTAATCGACGTCCAACTTGAATATTTGAAATCCTCAAATATACTCGCAAAAAGGGTTTAAATTACACAACGAAACATTTGTCGTGAACTATTTCTTTATAAGATGAGTTTCATCATTTCAGCGAAATGTATAGGTTCAATATTACAAATTATGCAAAGAAATGTGTGTTTTGCACCATGTCGAATTCTATTGATATGACATATTTAGTTGCAGGTTGTTGATGTTGTTAATCCGCTGATTAACGATTTACAAAATGTAACTGTTGCTAATAATGAATTGAAAGCTGATTATTGTTTCTCTCGTTCGGCAACTTCCATGTCGATACCATCGCTGCTACCTTTGGGAATTTGTTTGAGTTCTCATATAAAACCTTGGCCCGTTGTATCATATTGAATTACAAGTTCCTTTACAATACATCCTGGGGTTTTGCCAATAATCGAACAAGAAGGGCGCCGAAAGATCTAATTTGGGTAATAATTGTCTTTTGTTTTTTTTTTTTGGTAACGCTTGTCAAGGTGGAGCTTGCTTTTTTTCTCATATATTGGATTGGATTGAAGCATTGATCCTCATGGTCTTTCACCGTACCCGAACATAGATGCGTCAGTATGAACTTCGGTTATGCCTTAGAATAATAAAGTTTAAAAACTAGCAACTAAAGCAGTCTGTAATTTCTGTAACCTTCCTTTTTGTCTCTTTTTGTAAAAGTCCAGATAGTGGTTCAGCAACACTGCATACCCTTCGACAAATCGACAGAAATTAGAGTTAGCTCCAAACACTTTTGTACTGCTTTCAAATCGGTGGGCACCGGATAACCTGTTTTCGCTTTTTTTTCGCTTCCGAAGGCAAGGATGATACTGTTTGCAGCCCAGAAAGGGCTCTCTGGAATACCGCAACGATGTACTATGTAAAACGATAGTCGCAGCTATCGTACCATCTTTTTTGCAACCAGAACAATTGGTTAGTGTACTCGGATGTGCTGAAATGGATAATACCCTTCCTAAGCAACTCAGTGATTTGCTAATCTACGATGCATCTTTCGGAATATGTCATTCGACGTGGTACTCGGTAAATAGAGATGTCGTCAGTTACACATATTTTCATTCTGATTGGAGATTCGGGGTGCTTCTTTGGAACAGAATTGTTTGTGATAGTCTCAACTTTCCTTGAGTGGGCATATGGGACAAAAAACTTGTTCCGGTTTCTGGGCTTTCTTTCTCAGGAACCACAGAAAGTTCGAATTTGGCTCAGATATCCTATCTCGCCACATCGATAGCAACATTTGGTATCACCTACCTGCAATTTTGTAGTACTTCTAACCGAATATTCGTGTTTCCCTTGTGGCAAATTCGAACCGAGTTGTTGCCATTTACGTACATATATTGCAATCGTATTATTTTGATACAAATTCGCTTTGGCAACTCGCCCTAGAGTCAGGAATGCACCTCAATAGTTGATGCCACTTTCCTAAATTCTTCAGTTAATGCTTGTTTCATCCAAAACTATTGACGCCAAAAGACTCCGCACAAAATCTTAGCAGCACTTTTAAGCAGTTGGTTTCGTAACAAACTTCTGCCTGTACTCGCAGTGGAACTACCCGCAAATTCGGCTAACCATTCTCCAACTGAAGGATTTCCGATACCGATCTTTAATGAATATAACGATACACTAAATGAAATTAACGAGCTTCCAATATCACGCAATGTGAATGCTGGAATGCAACCACACTCGACTGTATAATATTACTTTGGACTGACTATCGGAGCCGCATTATAGCTAATTCTAAGTCCGTAATGCTCGCAAAGTCGGTCCTGTAAAGTAACTTTGAACCCGTTAATTCGGTTGACATTAAGATCTATATTTTATTTTTAAATTACAATCCTTCTTCAACGGATAATGTGGCGACGTCGTTTTTATATTGAGTTCTGACTGGCCAACAATAGCGTTTAGATGATGATCTAGGAATTTTCCATATTATTTTGGAATTACTTTCAGCTATAAGCTGCAGTGGGACGTACGATGTTGCAAATGTTGCTTTTGCTTGTATTCACTGTGCTCGGTGCGGCCTCAAAATCTCATTATATATTTAATGTTAATGTGTTCCGATTCCACCCATTTTTGACATACAATTTCCAAATTTCAATTACATTTTACACATTGACCTTCACTTTTAGAGAAAATTCAGCCAACGTGCTATATTGGGCACACGGGGAGTATTGGTCCGATTCAAGCCATTTTTGACATACAGACATACCATTATAAGAGAAGAATTATCTTTTAATTTCATTTATATATATCATATATTGACCGACATTTTCGATCAAAAGTCAACTATTGGTACCGGGGTGTAAATATTTGGTACCTAGGGCCTTGAACAGTTTTTATTTGATTTAAAAAATTTTTGGTCACTTGGTGGCACACACTGAAGACATTATTTGCGCAAAGTTTGTTAATTTCTTCTTGATATGTGTACTTTTTAATAGTAGCGCTATATGCTGAGTGAGCGGGATCATTCCTCCGAATTCATCCGTCACACTGCCGGTAGAAGTTCGTATAAGATTTGTACCCACCAAATTTGGTTATTGTAGCTTAAGTGCTTTAGGAGATACGTAAATTAAACTTTTGAGAGGGCGGGGCCACGCCCACTTTCTCAAAAAATTTCAACTTTTCTCGTCAACCTGAATATTGATATTTATATCTAACCCTATATCTATCTCGATTAGTTTTAGGTGATACGTACAACCGTTAGGTGAACAAAACTTACTCTGTAGTAACTGGTTGCAAGAGTAAAATAAATTATAGTAAACTTTTTACAACAGTGAAAAAAATTCGAATGCTTTTATTATATTCACTTGACGTCAAAAGTATTATAAGAAGTTTTGGAAATACCTGAGTTATTTGCCAAGTTGCTTCTGTTATGTTTTTTTGAAATATATGCAGAAGACTTCAGTACTGCGCTTTGCGGGGTCCAAAATAGTAAGTTCATTATGGTCTCTTCTACGTCAAAATTATGGCACAATGTCAGGAATTCGATCCAAACGTATTGACACCGATAAGATTTTATAAATTATTGAAGCTAATACTTCTGATGAGGGCAATGATACTGATATAGAAGTGATGAGGATTACGAGGACATATCGAACCGTAATAATAACAGAATACTGGAAAATTGTTTGCAGGAAATATTTAGTTATTACAAGGTGAAAAAAAAGAGGACACCAGTATCACAGTTGGCAATCAAAAAACCATAATGAGGTTGAAATTGAGTAAATAAACGAATTCATAGCCACTTACAACAGTTCAGTTTTCTATCACTCATTGACGATATTACGGAAGTATAATTGAAATCACATTTATATGCAACCCAAAAGCACAAAGTTTTAAATTTGAAGATACCACAAACTTTCAATTGTATACTATTCGTGACAACCGAAAAGGGAAATCCTAAAAACATAATTGCTGATAAAAAAATGAAAAGAGGATATAGTGGTTTTTGATTATCCTCTATTGGCATAAGCTTCAGCAAGTGGATGTATAACAAAACGATATGTTTGGCATCCAATTTCTATGAATCGGAGTCTGCGATCATTTCAAGAAAAGATCAAAAAGGAATTGTGAATGCTGTTATTTGTCTAATAGTTGCAAAAGCCTATAATTCGTGTATGGGTGGACTAGATCATGCCGATCAACCTGCGAATTGGTTATGGCCTTGACAGGAAATCTAAAAGTGATGACATCGAATTTTTCTAAGATACTGCGTTCGTTAATATCTATGTGATTTACTGTCAGTCGTTTGAGAAATAAATATACTTCTTATAGATTCAGGAGATATGACTTATGTCAACTGAAACAAAATATGTTAAAAGGTTGATTCCAGATGATAACCCCAAGAAAATATAAACAAATTGAGTCCTTTGCAAAGATTTTTTTAATTGGGAAAGCTCAGTGTGCATTGGTCAGTTCTCGTTAACATTTGTGAGTTTTGTTTTTGTTTGTCGAGAGAGCACTTTATTTCTCAATTGCCTACTCAGTCCGAAGTAGCACCTGTTGGCAAGAAATTGTTGTTGGTTTATGTCGATCCTCTTTCCAGGGGTGTTTTCCAGTTTTCGCATATTGTAGGGTCTCCCTTTTCAAATTCCAATCTTTGGGAGTGCTTTCGTGCGAACATGTTCTACAAAAAAACTGATGCATTAACCTTATCAGTTCTTCGCCGCCGTGTTTGAATAGCTCGGCCGGCAATCTATCGACCCCCGCCGCTCTGTTGCTCTTCAGGCGGGTAAATGTTATTCGAACTTCTTCATGGTCGGGCAATGGAACGGGGTCCGGGGAATCGGGTTCGCCTTCTTCCGGTGTTATACTTTCACTGCCATTCAGCAGGCTGGAGAAGTTTTCCCTGCATAATTTTAGTATGCTCTGGGCGTCAGTCACTAGATCACCTCTGTGAGCTCTACAAGAGTATTTTCTGGTCGTGAAATCTTCTGTTAGTTGCCGCATCTTTTCGTAGAATTTAGAGCATTACTCCTGTCGGCCAGCTTGAGAAGCTTTTCGTAATCGCGCTTTCGGTCTCTTTTCGATTCGTTTTTTTCTTCAACC
>NW_026093823.1:0-5346 GCF_024586455.1 Bactrocera neohumeralis | reverse complement strand
CCATTTTTCCTAACACACTGCCACGAATCAATAAATCATTTGGAAAGTAAAAAAACAAAAATATGAACGCTGAATTCTTCTTTAAACGACGATGCCCATAAACTTTAGAAACTCAGCTCACAACATATCAACAAAAAAACTAATTTTTAGCTTATTTTTGACCCCCTACCCCGGTAAATCTAATCTTTTTTTGTTTCAAGCAGGAAAGGGCATTCGGTTTTATACCGGGGCCCGCACCCAACTTGATTGAACACACCAACGCGTCGCACTCGCGGGAGGTTTTTGTTGCTTCTGATTGCCGTCTTTTTTATCAAAAATAGAAATAGTAAAAAAGGAAGTAAACCCGGGGAGGGGGGAACAAAAACCTTTTAATTTTTTTTAACCGGCAGGACTTTTAGGTTCCCCAAAATTTATGAATTTTTTTAAACTTTTTCCTTTTCATTTTGGAATAAAAAAACCAAATTAACCCCTTATCCACACAATTAAAGGGCCTCCCCCCGGCCACTTCACATTTGTTCTTCATTATGTTTTTAAATTGTTTTTCCGCTGCGCTTTTTGGCCGCCAAAAATAACTTCAATTTTTGGAAAGGAAAAATTAATGCACATCATTTTTTAATTGGTTTTTTGGGGTTTTTTCTCGTGTTGGTTTGTCATAACCAAATGATGTATGGCAAAATTTTGAAAAAAATAGTCATGATTTTAAAAAAAAAACAACAAAACAAAAACCCAAACTTGAAGATTTTCACACATTTCCAACCAATTGCCCTTCACGCCTCAAAAACACAGAGAATTAACGTGGCCGGGGGGAGGGTGTTCCTTCAACGTGTTCATTCCTTTTTTTCCCGCCAAAATCTGCATTTACAGTCAATTCCCCGGGATTTTTAATGTTTGTTTTTTATTTGAGTTTTTTCCCTTTTTAAAGGGTTAAATAAAAAACACAAGTGTCTGCTTGTACTTGGTGTGATCCATATCTTTTTCCTTGGGCTTTAATTTATGTTTTTATTTTAATATGTAATTTTTCCTATAGTTTTTTAAAGACCAAATGTTGGTCAAGATACCTTTTGCATTAATTTTTTTGGGAAAAGAAAAACCAAAAAAAAAAGAATATCCCCCATTATTTGCCGGGGCACCCCTTTAAAATGTTTTCCAAAAAAAAGCATTTTTGGGCCAAACCATTGGGTTTTTTCACCAGTTCTGAAGAGGGGGTTATTAACAACGGATATAGATACTTAAAAATAATAATTACGTTTATTTTTTTCCAAAAAAGGTGAAGAGACATTTTTCAGCAGCCTTAAAAACCACTTTAAAACGTCCGCAAAAATTTTGATAGACATTTTTTCGACAACAAGTTAAATATAACTTTGGGATATAGTTATACAAATTGCATCTTTGGGGTTTTTGTAATGCTGATGCAATCCCCGGGATCAAAACCCAAGCAACAAACGTAATATTGAGACCAATAAAAAAATCTAAGGCGCTGTTTAAGCGAAACCCCGAGGAATTTTTCTGAAATATCTGAAAAATGCATCCACAGGTATCCAACAGAGATCACTAAAACAACGAAACAGACGACTTTTTACAATTTGCCTAAAAGAAAGAATGACTCCCTTTTATCTGCCGCTAAGAAGTTTACCTGGATAAGGGGGAAATGATCATCGTACTTTACTACCCCGTTTTGGACAAAAAAAATAGTCCCATAAGACAAAAAAGGAAGTGTCTTTCCCCTTTGACAAACTCAAAATTACCGCCACCGCCATATTGACCACACTGTTTAAAAATCTACCGGAATCATCAGATTTTTACGCCGAAAAACATTTTTTTTCCAAAAAATGAAAATGTCTCCCCCCCACAAAAAAATTTTATCATCGTAACCGAAAAAATTTTTTCAGATGAGCTAAAAAAATTGGAGAACCGATTAGTCAAGGGACCCAGATAAAAATAAACCTTCGGGAAATAAAACCTCATTGTTTTTTTTATTGGGCAAAATATTTATTGGACGACATTCGGAAAACTTTCCCCGCAGAATACAACGAAAATTTTAAACCAATAAAAAGCCCAACAACCGGTTTTAAAGGGGTTTTTTGGGGAAATATAATTATTTGTTATATTCCCGGGACTTTAAAAAAATTAAATATTTATTAAAAAAAACTTTCAAAATATTTCCCATTTTAAAGCTATAACCCTTTTTTTCTTTTCCCGGGAATTTAGCGATCAAAAAAACACCATTAAAAAGGCAAGGTCTAAGCGTTAAAGTTTGTGAGGCAAAAATTCCCCGTTACCGTTTACAAAATAGTTTTTTAAACGGTTTTACCACATGAGTCCGAGGGTTGACATGATGGAAAATTATTTCCACAATCGCTCGCTTTTTAAATTTTATGAGTCATTTTCATCAGCCACAGAAATTTCCTTTTAAAGGTTCTACCTGGTTTTAAAAACTCAAAAGCCGCGCTTTTCCCGTCCCACCAAAACACAGCATTATTCGTCGTCAAAGATATTCGGATTGGCTGGTTAGCCAGGTTTTTACATATGATTTTTTGTTTATTGGTTTCCGGGAAACCCTTTTTTCCCGACCAGCCCAAAAACTGATGCCCAAAAAGACTACATTTTGTGGGGTTCAAGCAGCAAAATTTTTTGGTTTTTAATCCAAAAAACCCAAACCTTTTTTTGAAATATCGATTTTTTAACGAAAATGCTTTTGAGGACCTAGACCCGGGCTTCCCCCCATGTTCCAATATTGAAACAAGGGAAAAAACCCGTTACGCCATTTAATGAAATTGAACGAAAATATTTGGATCCAATACAGTATTTTACATACGAAATTAAATTTTTACAAAAAGTTACATCAAGGCCCACTGTTTATCGTTAGATCACCCAGCCGAATTTAGGGTCTTAAAATCAATTTTTTTGGGGAAAATTTTTCAACGATATTGCAAAATCGCTGTGACTTATCGTAATAGGTTGATAAGGGAGCGTTAACCGATTAACGTTTTCATAATCGAATTACCCGGGGTTAGGGGGAAAAATCCCAAACCCATTTAATTTCAAAAATTTTGAAGGGAGTTGATTTTTGTGGGAGATTGTTAAAAATGACAAATTTTGATCTATTGTGAAAGAAACAAAACAACACTGAAAAGCTGTTTTTTCAAATTTTCAATAATAAAACAAGAACTTTTTATGTTATGATGCATTTTTTAAAATAACATGTTGATAGGGTTTAAATATAATAAAAAATGGTTTGAAAAATTCGGCTAACAACCGAAATGTTCCGAGGGGTTTAAAACTCGCATAGCTGCCCGGCTAAAACATGGACCGTTTAAATGCGCAGTTAATCCGGAAAAAACGCTGCCGTTGTCAAGGCTATAAGACTGAACAATATAGGCTTATGGGACCAGTATGCATTCAATATAGCATGAACATTTGATAGTAGAGTTTTTTTCCAGGGGACCCCACAAAATTTTTTCCCAATCGCTAAAAAAAATCTCATTTTCGTTTGGTCGTGAAAAACCCAAAGAGATCAACTTCTTTGGATCACAAAATTCCCATAAGCGATTTTTTTAAAAAAAAATCGACTCGCTCTAATATACATATCAAATTTAAAATTTAAAAAGAAAAATTTTTTTCCCCATCGAGCGTTTTTTTAGCAAATGTTTTGCAATTGATTTTTTTTGACATTTGTCGGTTCACTTAAAGCAAAAGAATCTTTTTTGCAAATCTCAGGCAATTGCATTTTTAACAAAGTGCGGCGCATTATTATTTATATTCCCCGTAGCTCATATGTAGCCCCCTTATAAAAAACGTAAAATTTATGGAAATATTCATTGAAGCGAGTTGAACTTTGCCTCAACAATCAAATGAAAAACTGCCATAAATGCACCCATAACGTTTACATTAGTGAAATTAAATTGATCAAAATTTTTCAAATTCACACATTTTTACACAAAATACTTTTACGCATACTCCCGCGGGGCCGGAACCATGAGTGAGTCCCTTAAATGCTGCTGCCACAAATCCTTTTCGCATGTTTTACTCTGGTGTTAAAGTTTTCTGGTTTATTGTTTACACCACCTTCGGCCTCGGCGTTAAAACATTAGTGCACATAATAAAAGTAAATCTAAAACCCAAAACTAATAGCAGGAGTTTTTTTGGGAAAAATTTTTCAACTTATTAAAAACAAAACGATGGCTTCAGCCCTTTTTTTTTCATGATTTATGGCGGCACCTTTTCGCCGCAAAACCCCCGCGTTGTCAAACCCCCGGTTGCACACCCAAAAAATACCGATTCAGGATTTTTAAAATTCTTCCCCACATTCGATTGCATTTTTCCATCAACGCCTTTTGTTTCGGGCCCAAAACCCTAAAGCCGGTTAGCACCCATCGATGGGCCCCCACCGACACATCCCCCCGAACGCTTCCCCCCCGGCGCTTGGGGAGAGCAGTGGATTTGGGGTGGTTTCTGGTGGGGGATTGTTTTTTTAAAAAGACTTTTTATTAGGGGGTTTTTGAGATGAACCCGGGTTAACAGTAATCATATTAACTTAAATGGACGCGAATATGTTCAGATCTAAAACATAACCCATAAAACACACACAATGAACCATACCCACAGATTTTTTGGATGATCGTTTGAGACCTCCCGGATTAATCCTTTTGGGGATATCCCATACTCCCTATTACTTCCCAATACTGTGTGTAAATAAAACGAAAATTGTATAATTGTTTTTAACATAGCAAGTCATTGGAACGGTAAAAACCCTTTTTAACCCCCCCCTAATGGGGATCTCTTTTGATTACCCATAGGGGATCTTTGGGTTACTGCTATAGGGGATCTCTATGATTCTGATATAGGAGATCTCTGGTAAATCCCATATTATTTTTAACCTGCAATTATTTTAAAAAAAAACTAATTTTTTTAATTTTTTTTTTTTAAGTTTTTAATTAAATGAATGTACATGGGAAAACTATTATTTTTTTTTATTATAAGTGTTGGGAAAAACTGGGGCCTTACGTTTTTAGAAATGCCTTTTTGGGTCTTTGCCCCCAAAAACAGGGATGGTAATCATCTTTTTAAAGGGCCCCTAAAAATTAAACTTGTTAAAAAAATTAAGGGAAAACATGAATTGAAATTATGTAATTTCCTAAAAAAAAATTTTTTTGGGCTCCATCCCCAAATTTACTTTTAAAAGGGAGGGGCTCCGAACCCCTTCATCCAAAATTTTTTTGGGAGGGGGGCTCTTTTAAATTTTTGTTTTAGATACGCCACCTATAATAAACTCCAAAAATGTTTAGGAACATCTTATCAAATGTTTTTATCATACTTTACATTTTTTTGCCTCAGGCTTATTCAAAA
>NW_026093822.1:0-4356 GCF_024586455.1 Bactrocera neohumeralis | reverse complement strand
GAAAGCGCTATGCTGAAAATTTTTCAAAGGGTTTTTTGGGGATTTTTATGTAAAATTCTGTCTTTAGGAATTTTTTATTGAAATTAAAATTTATTATTAGTTAGAGGTTGGGGAATTACACTATGCGGATCAAGACTTGACTTTTGGGTTTATTGTTCCAAGGATCATAATAAACAATCCAAATTTCCCAAAACCAAGAGGCCCAAAAAATTTTTGCTTTTTTTGAGGCCGAAATAAAAACTGGGAATATTCTCTTCAAACTCAATCTCTCGGTTTATTTGGAACAATCAACGATTTTGGGCCACCCGGGGCACGAAGCGAGAAAATCGTCACCAAATTTTTCCCAAAAAAAATTGCTTTCCTTTGGCTTAGCCGTAGTCCTTTTTTATTGGAACCAATTTCCCCATCAACATTCTTTAATTCAGGACGAAAAAGTAATCAGACTCTATGGTTCCAGATTTTACCCCGTGGCGTTTTTTCTTTTTTGAAAAATATCACCAATACCCCTCTGCCGATTCAAGCCCAAAAAATACTTTTTAAAAGGTTTAAATGCGCCTTAAAATGGCTTTGGGGTTTTTCTCACCTAAAATTTCAACAATTTAGTTTATTATCAAAAAAAAGAGTTTTTTCGAAACAGTTTTACGAAAATGGGGATGGGGCCATCTTGGGTCAAAAAAATAAATAAACCCGGAATGGCCCCAAAATATATCGTTGAAAAATGAAAAGAAAAGTGAGATCCCGGTATGGATTTGAAGGTTGAAAATTTTTCCCCGGTTTCTGCTCAATCCCCGAAGAGTGCATTTAATTTGAACTCTTTAAAAATGTAAGAGACCACCATCAATTTTTTCTTTTTTTGGGGTTGGCTTATGATTTTTTCATAATTCACCCTTTCCTTTTTTTACATTATTATGGGAACTCATAATACTGTGTTGAGGTAGAGACTCCCAGATTTTGTCAAAAAATTTTCCCGGAATTTTTTTGAGAATTTTCTATATTAAGAACAAAATTTTTGGAAAACAAAATAACTTATGTACTTTGAAATATAAATAAATCTCCCCAAATTAATACTAATTGTTAAAAAAGGTTGCAAATAACATATTTTTTTACAATGTTTTTTTTGCTTTTTTTTTTTGATTTTTTAATTTTTTTTAATTTTCCATTTGGGTGATTTTAAAAGCCACGGATTTCAGTTTGAAACCCAACGACGGCTAGGGCGAGCGCTGTGCGAGGGTTTTGCCCGGAACGCTTGCAAAATTATTTGAAATTTTGCTAAATCTGTCGAAAAACAATCAGTTTTTTGCAACCTCAGAAAAGTTCAAATTTCTCATTGAAATTGCAATAGGCAAAACCAAAAAAACAAACAGCGCTTTACTAAGAAAGTTTCTTTGTCATTGAATGGGAATAGGCGTAGCCCCACCGGGAGCATACAAAACAAAAATATTTTGCATATGTATAAAATACATATTATTAATATATATAACAAATATTTGGTTTTTTCCTAGTTTGTATTTTATAATATTTAGATATTAGGTTTTTAATAATTATGCAATTTTAAAAATTTTTAATACATACCACTATAAAAATTTATGGCCACAAAAGGAAAATTAAATATTAATGTAATTTTTAACTTTTTATCTTTTTTTGGCAAAAAAATTTCTTATAAATTATAGGTACATTTTTTTTATACCCATTTTTTAGATATATACAAAAAAACAAAATTTTTTTGAAAAAACCTATTATCAGGGTTAATCAAAGAAAACCCAAAAAAGTATCAACCTTTATCCCGGACAATAAATAATTCATTATATTTCAGACCAAAGAATGTAGCCCTTTTTTGGGAAATGAAAAATCACAAAAAAAAAAATACTCATTTTAAAAGGTGGGCAAAAATTTTTTTTGGGAAAAAAATGCTCCAATAAGGAATAGAAACAGGAACATGGACATTCATCCTAATTTTAAAAAAAACATAAGAAAAAAATTTTAAAAAGACGGGGTTATTTGACAATGCTTCCCAAATTTTAAATTCAACCTCAAAGTGGAAAAAGGGGAAGGGGGAAAAAATCACAACAAAATAAAAAAAATATAATCCAGGTTCAAAAAAAGGGTATATCCGGGGAACCAACCAACAAAAACCTGAAAAACCCCTTTGTTGACATTGACCCGAACCAGCTCAAATATTATACAATATCCTCTTAAACTTTTCTAAAAAGGCATCAATCAAACCACAACAATGAAAATTTTGAGACCGGCATTTTTTGGAGTGAAGGGTTTCCCTCAAAAAAAAATGTGGATTCTTTTAAAAAAACCCAAATTTTTAAAAAAACTTATATATGTCTGTCATTAATTCCAAAAATTCACATTATGAAAAGAATGATATGATATTAGGAGAACAAGGACTTAGAACTCTTGAGACAGAAGGGAATTTTTTTTGATTATAAAGTATCAAAGTATCGAAGAAAGTGACCCCATACTGAACCAAAATAAATTTCCCCCTTTTTAATTCTCAATAAAAAGATACAGGAAAATTCAGGACAAAAAATGTCAAATAAGTAAACTCTCCTTTCACTAAAATATTTAAGGAAATCAAAAAAGAGAAGGGGTAAAATTGAAAAATAATGACAATACAATAGATAACCATTTCGAATAAAAGAAAATGGTAAAAATTTTGAAAAGTAAAGCCTATTAACTTATAAAAAGAATCAATTCCAAAATTTTTATTAAGATGATCATAAATACAAAAACCAATATGTAAAAAAATTGACGACAGACAAAGTAACATTTTTTTCAAGACTCAGTCGAGTATCTTGGGCACATCACATTGGGCTCACAGCGGATTCAAACAAAATTGAAACAAATCAATCCCAGTTCCAAAAACGGACGGACAGACAGATAGTCACCCGGATTTCAACTTTTCTCGTCATTTTGATCATTTATATATAACATAATCCCATATCTATCTCGTTTAGTTGTAGAAGGTACGTACAACCGTTAGGTGAACAAAACTAGTATATTCTGCAACAACATGTTGCAAGAGTATAATAGAGTCGAAATGACGTGGCTTACTTTTTTATTATTTTAGCAAATTCTAACACTTTCATTCCTTTAAGTAAACTTTATGTGTTTGCAAAATAATTTTACTCCTAACATTCATTAAAATCCATAAAATTATAAAATGTTAATATATTTTAAAAAAATTAAACCTATTTACTTGAAAGCACCTGTGATCTTTCTTATCATATTGCGAAAAATATTTTTATTAAACAAACTGACCAAAACTGCTTATTTTTCTTATAAAACACTTTAGTATAAATATACATAGATATATATTTAATAATAAAGCTCTGTTCACAACGACCTACCCAGCGGGCAGTGTTCATTTCGCAGTATATTAAATCAATTTTTTCATAGAATTTATGACGGGCCCGCTTAGTTTTCACTTAGTGCTGCCTGCTCAAATGCCGGCATCAAGTTCGTTGTTAAGTCTTTTGTATGCCATTGAACATTGGACGTGGTGGGACAAATGCAAGCATGCTGACATAATTAAACATACTTACAGTTACTTGTAGCAAATGTAAAATACTCTCATTGTGCGCTAATTTCATAATACAACAATAAACAACAACAAAACAACAAAACAGCAATCAGTGCAAAAGTGTGGAGCACAGCGACAAATGACGAAACTAAATCACAATAACAAAAAAAAAAATTAAACAAAAACCAGTGAGTACGTTCATTTTAGTTGTAAACGTAATTAATTTCAGCCACATAAAAACAACTGGCGATTTGAAAGCCGTCATAGTATTTCCACTTGAGTCTTAACTGGTCCCAATTATGCTTTAAAGAGTGCAATCCCCAAATAACCATCAATAAACTCAAACGTTTGTTGCGCACATAATTTTGTGCCGCATTGTCGCATTTTGCTTTATGTAGCCGCGGGGTAGTGGCGCCACTGCGCTTTGTTGCACCAAGTCACATGTGCTGTCACAATGCCAATTTTAACGGCGCTCCAATTGATTACAATGGCGCAAAAGGAACAGCTTGCAACGTAAGAAACTGGAGCATTTTCCGGGTAGCCGGTGACGCTGGGCGTTGAACAGCCTTGCCGGTCGCCGTGCGCCCCCCGCCAGCCGCCGCACGCCAGCGTTTGACAATTAATGCGAAACGCTCGAGCTTTTTTTGTTGCTGTTTTTATTGTTGTTTTTGTGTGTGTTTGATAAAGCTAGAATTATATGTATATACAGGTTAGGTATATCCATAAAATAGTTATGTCGGCGCCTCCTCCAGATTTTCCTCCAAAACGCTTACATTCCTCTGTTTGCCGTTTCCCGCCGTTGTCACACCAAGTTTTTTTTGCTT
>NW_026093821.1:0-8790 GCF_024586455.1 Bactrocera neohumeralis | reverse complement strand
TCCATCTTAGTTGTTGTGTCCCGCCATTCGTTGTTAGTAGTAGTTGTAGAGTTATTGCAGCGGATACGACACCGACGCGTGCGTTGGCAGGTTGCCGCTACCGATGTGTCTTACCCGTCAGCGTGGGAATGTGGATTCGCTGACTCAGGCCACGCGCTGACTTTGTGGTTGACAAAGTGCTGCTTATGTTAACTGCTAGCTGCCAGAGTGAGAATGTGGATTCGCTGATTCAGGCCACGCGCGGGATTTATTGTTGACAAAGGGCAGCTTAGGTTAAATGCACTGCCGTTATGGCTACATGTAAACTTGGGTAAGATTATGAAGGTTAATTAACTTTAATATGTTAAGCAAATGATTTGACGCAACTTGATATGTATTTCTAAATGTGTATATGCAAGAAAATCGGTTTCATACCTAAATGTAAAATTATGGAATTTTTTTCCAAATGCACTGCCGTTATGGCTTTATTTCAACTTGAGTAAGATGATGAGGGTTCATTAACTTTAATATAATAAGCAAATGATTTGAGGCAACTAGATATGTATTTCTAGATGTGTACATGCAAGAAAATCGGTTTTATACCTAAATGTAAAATTCTCTAATTTTTCCCAATGCTTTGTCGCTTTGGCTTTCTGTCTAATTGAGTAAGATGATGAGGGTTAAATAACTTACATATGTGAAGTTACTGATTTGAAGCAATTCGTTGTGGATTTCTAAATTTGTATATGCAAGAAAATCGGTTTATACCTAAATGTAAAATTATGGAACTTTTTCCAAATGCACTGCCGTTATGGCTTTATGTTAACTTGAGTAAGATGATGAGAGTTAATTAACTTTAATATGTGAGGTTAATGATTTGAATATTCGTTGTGGATTTCTTAATGTGATATGCAAGAAAATGGGTTTTATACCTAAATGTAAAATTGTGGAATTTTTCCAAGCGCACTACCGTTATGGCTTTATGCCAACTTTAGTAAGAGGAAGAAAGTTAATTAACTTTAATATGTGAAGCAAATGATTTGAAGCAACTTTATATGTATTTCTAAATGTGTATATGCAAGAAAATCGGTTTTATACCTAAATGTAAAATTATGGAATTTTTTTCCAAATGCACTGCCGTTATGGCTTTATGTCAACTTGAGTAAGATGATGAGGGTTAATTAACTTTAATATGTTAAGCTAATGATTTGAAGCAACTTGATATGTATTTCTAAATGTGTATATGCAAAAAAGTCGTATTTAAACCTAAATGTAAAATTATGGAATTTTTCCATATACACTGCCGTTATGGCTTTATGTCAACTTTAGTAAGATGAAAAAAGTTAATTAACTTTAATAAGTAAAGTTAATGATTTGAAACAACTTGATATGGATTTGTAAATGAGTATATGCAAGGAAATCGGTTTTATACCTAATTGTAAAATTATGGAATTTTTCCAAATGCACTGCCGTTATGGCTTTATGCCAACTTCTGTAAAATGAAGAAGGTTAATTAACTTTAATATGTGAGGTTAATGATTTGAATCGAGTAGAGGTGGATTGGTATATGTTTAAATGCAAGAAAATGGGTTTTATACCTAAATGTAAAATTATGTTTTAAGTCAACTTGAGTAAGATGGCGAGGGTTAAATAACTTTAATATGTGACGTTAATGATTTGAATCGAGTCGAGATGGATTTCTTATTGTTTATATGCAAGAAAATTGGTTTTATACCTAAATGTAAAATTATGGATTTTTTTCCAAATGCACTGCCGTTATGGCTTTATGTAAACTTGGGTAAGATTATGAGGGTTAATTAACTTTAATATGTTAAGCAAATGATTTGAAGCAACTTGATATGTATTTCTAAATGTGTATATGCAAGAAAATCGGTTTTATACCTAAATGTAAAATTATGGAATTTTTTCCAAATGCACTGCCGTTATGGCTTTATTTCAACTTGAGTAAGATGATGAGGGTTCATTAACTTTAATATGGGAAGCTAATGATTTGAAGCAACTTGATATAGATTTCTAAATGTGTACATGCACGAAAATCGGTTTTATACCTAAATGTAAAATTATGGAATTTTTTCCAAATGCACTGCCGTTATGGTCTATGTCAACTTGGTAAGATGATGAGGGTTAATTAACTTTAATATGTTAAGCAAATGATTTGAAGCAACTTTATATGTATTTCTAAATGTGTATATGCAAGAAAATCGGTTTTATACCTAAATGTAAAATTATGGAATGTTTTCCAAATGCACTGCCGTTATGGCTTTATTTCAACTTGAGTAAAATGATGAGGGTTTATTAACTTTAATATAATAAGCAAATGATTTGAGGTAACTAGATATGTATTTCTAAATGCGTACATGCAAGAAAATCGGTTTTATACCTAAATGTATAATTATGGAATTTTTCCAAGTGCACTGCCGTTATGGCTTTATGCCAACTTCTGTAAAATGAAGATGGTTAATTAACTTTAATATGTGAGGTTAATGATTTGAATCGAGTCGAGGTGGATTGCTAAATGTTTAAATGCAAGAAAATGGGTTTTATACATAAATGTAAAATTATGGATTTTTTTTCCAAATGCACTGCCGTTATGGCTTTATGTCAACTTGGGAAAGATGATGAAGGTTAATTAACTTTAATATGTTAAGCAAATGATTTGAAGAAATTGTTATGGATTTCTAAATGTGTACATGCAAGAAAATCGGTTTTATACCTAAATTTAAAATTCTGTAATTTTTCCCAATGCTCTGTCGTTTGGCTTTTTGTCAACTTGAGTAAGATGATAAGGGTTAATTAACTTAAATATGTGAAGCTAATGATTTGAAACAACTTGATATGTATTTCTTAATGTGTATATGCAAGAAAATCGGTTTTATACCAAAATGAAAAACTTTGGATTTTTTTCCAAATGCACTGCCGTTAGGGCTTTATGTAAACTTGGGTAAGATTATGAGGGTTAATTAACTTTAATTTGTGAAGCTAATGATTTGAAACAACTTGATGTGTATTTCTAACTGTGTATATGCAAGAAAGTCAGTTTTATAGCTTAATGTAAAATTATGGATTTTTTTCCAAATGCACTGCCGTTATGGCTTTATGTTAACTTGAGTAAGATGATGAGAGTTAATTAACTTTAATATGTGAAGCTAATGATTTGAAGCAATTCGTTGTGGATTTCTAAATGTGCATCTGCAAGAAAATCGGTTTTATACCAAAATGAAAAACTATGGATTTTTTTCCAAATGCACTGCCGTTATGGCTTTATAACAACTTGGGTAAGATTATTCTTCTTCTTCATAATTGGCGTAGATACCGCTTACGCGATTATAGCCGAGTTAACAACAGCGCGCCAGTCGTTTCTCCTTTTATACGCTAAATTTAAAATGGATATTCCAAATGCGTTGCCGTTTCTCCACTTGGTCCTTCCAACGGAGTGAGGTCTTCCTTTCCTCTGCTTCCCCGGCGGGTACAGCGTCGAATACTTTCAGAGCTGGAGTGTTTTCGTCCATTCGGACAACATGACCTAGCCAGCGTAGCCGCTGTCTTTTAATTCGCTGAACTATGTCAATGTCGTAGTATATCTCGTACAGCTCATCGTTCCATCGAATGCGATATTCGCCGTGGGCAACGCGCAAAGGACCATAAATCTTTCGCAGAACTTTTCTCTCGAAACCTCGCAACGTCGACTCATCAGTTGTTGACAACGTCCAAGCCTCTTATTTTATGCCAACTGCACCATATAGCAGGACGGGAATTATGAGCGACTTATAGAGTTTGGCTTTGTTAAATCGAGAAGGCCGTTACTTTAACTTTTCAATTGCCTACTTAACAGTCCGAAGTAGCAACTGTGGCAAGAGTTATCCTGCGTATTTCTAGGCTGACATGTGGTGCTGTTTACGCTGGTTCCAAGATAGACGAAATTATCTACGACTTCAAAGTAATGACTGTCAACAGTGACGTGAGAGAATAATTAACTTTAATATGTTAAGCGAGATGCGACGACTGTTTGTTTGATGACAGCAAGATATTTTTTTACCTAAATGTCATCGCCAGACCCATTTTCTGTGAATTCCTTGTCCAGCCTGGAAAAGCAGAACTAACGGCGCGGGTGTTGGCCGATGATATCAATATCGTCGGCATACGTCAGCAGCTGTACACTCTTATAGAAGATCTTTATATGGTTTACCTAAAGCAGGTTTAAAATTCAGTTTTTCTGCAGCTGCCGTTATGGCTTTTGTGAAATGCAGTAAATTGAAGAGTTAATTAACTTTAATATGTGAAGCTAATGATTTGAAGAACCTTGTTTTCTAAATGCGTAATGCAAGAAAATCGGTTTTATACCTAAATGAAAATTGGATTTTTTCCAAATGCTCTGCCGTTATGGCTTTATGTCCACTTCAGTAAGATGATGAAGGTTAATTAACTTTAATATGTGAAGCTAATGATTTGAAACATTTCATTGTGGATTTCTAATGCCTTTATGCAAGAAAATTCAGTTTTATACTGTGTCAACGAGTTAAACTTAAAGTAAAATTGTGGAATTTTTTCCATATGCACTGCCGTTATGGCTTTATGCCAACTTGAGTAAGATGAAGAGGGTTAATTAACTTTAATATGTAAAGCTAATTATTTGAAGCCATTCGACATTGATTGCCAATAGTGTATCCGCAAGAAAATATGTTTTATACCTAAATGAAAAACTATGGATTTTTTCCAAATGCTCTGCCGTTATGGCTTTATGTCAACTTGAGTAAGATGATGAGGGTTAATTAACTTAAATATGTGAAGCTAATGATTTGAAACAACTTGATATGTATTTCTAAATGTGTATATGCAATAAAATCGGTTTTATACCAAAATGAAAAACTATGGATTTTTTTCCAAATGCACTGCCGTTATGGCTTTATGTAAACTTGGGTAAGATTATGAGGGTTAATTAACTTTAATTTGTGAAGCTAATGATTTGAAACAACTTGATATGTATTTCTAAATGTGAATATGCAAGAAAATCGGTTTTATACCTAAATGTAAAATTATGGAATTTTTTCCAAATGCACTGCCGTTATGGCTTTATGCCAAATTTAGTAAGATGATGAAGGTTAATTAACTTTAATATGTGACGCTAATGATTTGAATCGAGTCGAGATGGATTTCTAAATGTTTAAATGCAAGAAAATTGGTTTTATACCTAAATGTAAAATTATGGATTTTTTTTCCAAATGCACTGCCGTTATGGCTTTATGTCAACTTGGGTAAGATGATGAGGGTTAATTATACTTTAATATGTGAAGCTAATGATTTGAAGCCACTTCGATGTGGATTTCTAAATGTGTATAAGCAAGAAAATCGGTTTTATACCAAAATATAAAATTCTGTTATTTTTCCCAATGCTCTGTCGTTTTGGCTTTTTGTCAACTTGAGTAAGATGATTAGGGTTAATTAACTTTAATATGTGAAGTTAATGATTAGAAACAATTTGATATGTATTTCTAAATGTGTACATATGCAAGAAAATCGGTTTTATACCTGAATGTAAAATTATGGAATTTTTTCCAAATGCACTACCGTTATGGCTTTATGCCAACTTCTGTAAATTGAGGAAGGTTAATATATTAAGCTAAATATTTGAAGAAATCCGCTGTGGATTTCTAAACGTGTATATGCAAGAAAATCGGTTTTATACCTAAATATAAAATTATGGAATTTTTTCCAAATGCACTACCGTTATGGCTTTATGCCAACTTCAGTGAGATGAAGAAGAATAATTAACTTTAATATGTGAAATTATGAATTTGAAGCAACTTGATATGGATTTCTAAATGTGTACATGCAAGAAAATCGGTTTTATACCTAAATTTAAAATTCTGTAATTTTTCCCAATGCTCTGTCGTTTTGGCTTTATGTCAACTTGAGTAAGATGATGAGGGTTAGTTAACTTAATATGTGAAGCTAATCATTTGAAACAATTTAATATGTGTTTCTAAATGTGTACATGCAAGAAAATCGGTTTTATACCTAAATGTAAAATTATGGAATTTTTTCCAAATGCACTGCCGTTATGGCTTGATGCCAACTTCTGTAAATTGAAGAAGGTTAATTAACTTTAATAAGTTAAGCTAATGATTTGAAGAAATCCGTTGTGGATTTCTAAATGTGTATATGCAAGAAAATCGGTTTTATACCTAAATTTAAAATTCTGTAATTTTTCCCAATGCTCTGTCGTTTTGGCTTTTTGTCAACTTGAGTAAGATGATGAGGGTTAATTAACTTAATATGTGAAGCTAATGATTTGAAACAATTTGATATGTATTTCTAAATGTGTATATGCAAGAAAATCGGTTTTATACCTAAATGTAAAATTATGGATTTTTGTTTTCCAAATGCTCTGCCGTTATGGTCTTATGTCAACTTGAGTAAATTGATGAGGGTTAATTAACTTTAATATGTAAATTTATTAATTTGAAACAATTTGATATGTATTTCTAAATGTGTATATGCAAGAAAATCGGTTTTATACCTAAAGGTAAAATTGTGGAATTTTTCCAAATGCACTGTCGTTTTGGCTTTATGTCAACTTGAGTAAGATGATGAGGGTTAATTAACTTTAATATGTGAAGCTAATGATTTGAAACAATTTGTGGATTTTTATACTAAATGTGTATCTGCAAGTAAGTTCTTTTATGTGAATATGAAAGAAAATCGGTTTTATACCTAAAAGTAAAATTGTGGAATTTTCCAAATGCACAGCCGTTATGGCTTTATGCCAACTTCTGTAAGATGAAGAAGGTTAATTAACTTTAATATGTGAAGCTTATGATTTGAAGCCCGTTCGACATAGATTGCCAAATGTGTATCTGCAAGAAAATCGGTTTTATACCTAAATTTAAAATTCTTTAATTTTTCCCAATGCTCTGTCGTTTTGGCTTTATGTCAACTTGGGTAAGATGATGAGGGTTAATTAACTTTAATATGTTAAGCAAATGATTTGAAGCATCTTGATATGGATTTCTAGATGTGTACATGCAAGAAAATCGGTTTTATACCTGAATGTAAAATTATGGAATTTTTTCCAAATGCACTGCCGTTATGGCTTGATGCCAACTTCTGTAAATTGAAGAAGGTTAATTAACTTTAATAAGTTAAGCTAATGATTTGAAGCCATTCGACATAGATTGCCAAGTTTGTATATGCAAGAAAATCGGTTTTATACCTAAATTTAAAATTCTGTAATTTTTCCTAATGCTCTGTCGTTATGGCTTTATGTCAACTTGGGTAAGATGATGAGGGTGTTAATTAACTTTAATATGTTAAGCAAATGATTTGAAGCAACTTTATATGTATTTCTAAATGTGTATATGCAAGAAAATCGGTTTTATACCTACATGAAAAACTATGGATTTTTTTCCAAATGCACTGCGGTTATGGCTTTATGTCACCTTCAGTAAATTGAAGAAGGTTAATTAACTTTAATATGTGAAGCTAATGATTTGAACCCATTCGACATAGATTGCCAAATGTGTATCTGCAAGAAAATCGGTTTTATACCTAAATTTAAAATTCTTTAATTTTCCCAATGCTCTGTCGTTTTGGCTTTTTGTCAACTTGAGTAAGATGATGAGGGTTAATTAACTTAATATGTGAAGCTAATGATTTGAAACAATTTGATATGTATTTCTAAATGTGTATATGCAAGAAAATCGGTTTTATACCTACATGAAAAACTATGGATTTTTTTCCATATGCACTGCGGTTAGGGCTTTATGTAAACTTGGGTAAGATTATGAGGGTTAGTTTAAATTTGTAAATTAGAAAGGTTAATTAACTTTTTTGTAAGGGTTAATTTTTTAAATCGTCAGATAATTAAATGTTTAATTAAAAAAAAAATTTAATAAAGAAAAACATGATTTCCAAACCGATTATAGTTTTATTAAACCCGGGAAATATGGTGAGGTTAAAACCAATATGTTAAAAAATGATTTGGAACATCTTTTGGTTTTCCAAGATTTACCAAAAATCGGTTTATACCTGAAGAAAAATTAGGGTTTTTCAAATGCACCCCGTTATGACCCAAACTTCTTAAAGAAAAAATTTTTAAATTTTATAATTTAAAATTTAAGATTTAAAAAACCCCGGGTTTCAAATTAGAAAATTTTCCAAATTTAAAATTCTTTAATTTTTCCCAATTTTCTTTGGGGTCAATTAGTAAGATGATGGGGGTTAATTTTTTAATAAAGTAATGATTTGAAAAAATTTGATATTTTTTTTAAAGAAAACAAAAAAAATCGGTTTTAACCCTATAAAAACAGGGTTTTTTTCCAAAGCCTGCGGTTATGGTTTGGGTCCCTGTAAATTAAAAGTAATTCTTTAAATATAAGTAATGTTTGAACCCTTTCGACATTGCCAAATGTGTATCTGCAAGAAAAATGGGTTTTTTATACCAAATGTAAATTTCTTAATTTTTAAATGTCTTCTTTTTTTTTTCATCTTGATGATGATAAAGTTTTAAAACTTAAATATTAAAATGTTTGAAACAACGATATTTTTTTAAGGGATATAAAAAAACTTTTTACAAAATTTTAAAAATTTTGGTTTTTTCAAATGATCCTTAAACTTAAAAGATTATTAAATTTAAATTTTTTAATTTTAATAATTTTTTGAAACAACTTTTTTATTTCAACTGTGTATATGGAAAGGGTTTTATAAAGTAAAATTATGGTTTTTCCCCCAAAATGCACCCGGTTATTTTATTTTAAACGTGTGATGAGAATTAAATTTTTTAAATTAATAATA
>NW_026093820.1:0-5468 GCF_024586455.1 Bactrocera neohumeralis | reverse complement strand
CTTTTTCTTTCTACCCAATCAATTATTCATAATATATATTACTTAATTAAATTCATTTGGATGGTATTAAGTTTTAGTTATATAAAGTAATAATTGCATATATATATATATATGCACGATGATTATGCATATACAGTCCTGCTTACACTTAATACTGTGTACACCGGCGTAATAAATCAATTATTTCGGCAGAATACACAATTGGTACTTGCGTTAGATACTTCTACGTATTGTTGTACATTGCAGAAGTGAAATAATTCTATCACCATCTTACCAGGAAATACGCACACATACAAGTGTGCATACATAAACCATTAATTAACTTAGATTTCATTGGAATGCTCCTTTACAAAAGTCGATTTAAACATATTTGACGTCACGTTCATTAGCTCCTTACAAAATAAACTAATAACAATTTTAGAAAAATATACAGATATATATGAGTATAATTCAAATGCCTTCGCCTAAATTAGCTTTTGATTTGGTTGTAAAACGTAAAACGTTTACGATTTAGATATGCTTTCAGAAATTGAACAGTCGAACAAGTTCTTTTGGGTTTTTAAATGGGAAACATTAATTTAAATTTGTCTCACTTAAAATTGTTTTTCGCATGTTGCAGCAGACAAAAAATAGTAAGAATTTTTAACTCAAATTTCGCTCGAAAACTCATTTGTCGAAATATTTTTTACTGGGTTGGTATGACTGTCAGTGTCATCCGTGCCAAATTTCACATCAAATTGTTTAGTATACGCTTGTCTGTCTGAGGTAGATGAGTACATTTGGCGATTTTTACGATGGCTGAAATTATTTAACGAGGAAGTTCCATTAAATTTTTTCTGGTGCCGGAATGTCCAGAAAGTTGGATAAGGCCTTCGCTGTTAAGCGTTTGTCGCGAGCGAGTATTCAATTAGAGTCGAGAACGAGTTGACGACGACACACGTCTTATTATTTTTTGATCACAGTAGTATATAATTGTGAGGTGGTATGAGGTTTCATATGACAAATTCACAAATATTCTCCCGTCTGCAGATTTCTTCCTTCTTCTGATATTTTCATGCCCAAATAATTTTAAAATTGGATATACTTTCCTTAACCCGTTTACAACCAAGGAGTCAAAAAATAAGTTTATTTAAAATTTTCAGTTTTTTATTGATTTATACCATCGCAGAGATGAACAAAAAAAAAAAATTTTTTTTTTTTCTTGCATATAAAAGTGTATAAAATATTTAAGAGTGGGCTATTTTAAAAACAGTCGCGTTCCACGCACAAAGCAGTACCACACAGCTCGCAAATCCACTTCTGATGCTCCTCCAGCTGTAGAAACACTTAGAGCTAACGCGTGCTTAGAATATCTTTTCAATGTGTAGTGTCGTAGGTAGTATCGCGTAATGTCACGTTGAAACTCAAGCAAATCTTTGGTACTATTATTCACGTCTTTGTACAGCTTCCAAGCGTTTACCATTGTGGAGCACATCATCGAAGTAAACAGCGGCCACCACCTGATCATATAGATCAACACCGCCCATACCGTGCTTCTAATTTGAAAGTAAATTTGGCTGAGGTTACTTATCTTTTTGGTTCCAGTTTTGACCAACGCATTACGTATTTCAACGGTTCAACCGTGTCAAAGTTAATTCCCATAATTACGGCTTTATTGTTATTCCACTTGAAAAACAATATTTTATTATTGTGGTCGTATTTGATCTCGAAATATCCTCTTGCTTGTTTTTGGAAATATTTTTTTGGATTCAAAGGACACTTTTTAGTTCTATTTTCTCTCGTTGCTCCTATGGCTTTGAAGTTTTTCTCACGCAACATACGTAGAAGTTCATGACTTGTGAAAAAATTGTCAAAATAGATAATATGATCGCCTGGGTTATTTATGATTTTTATTAGATCGAACACAACTCGAGATCCAAGGGGAAGATGTTTTGTATCACTATCAACATTTTTAGCACCACAGTAAGTATCAAATTGGTACAAGTACATCCAATTTTTAAATCCGAATCTTACGGGCTTTCCTTTGATGAATTGTTTCGCTGAATGATGGCCAAAATATTTTAAAATTGCCTCGTCAATTGAAAGCTTTTCAGGCATAAAACCCCACTTTTGAAACTTTTCGCATAATAGATTCGACAGTGGGCGAGCTTTTGCCCTTGTATCAGACTTGACAATTTCATAATTGTTTGTAAACTGAATGTGGCGTTTTATTTCCAAAAATCTGTTTTTAGAAATGTTATTGCTTACAAGAGATGATAACGTGTCTTCATTCAATTGCCAATACATAGATTCTCTTGGCATTAATTGGTAACCAGAGTAAAATAAAATGCCTAAAAAGACTTTTAGATCATCTTCGTCGAATATAAATTTATGCGAATTTTTTTGAGAAGCATACAAATGAGTATGAATGAATGTCTCAAATACCTCAACGGGACTTCTACCATCCAAATTCATTTTCATTTTATTTTCTATATATATAGTAGTCTAATCCATTGTCAAGTTGCATGCTTCGTTGTTCCAAATAGGGCTTACAGAACGTATTTCAGCACCCATTCTTTGTAGCTGGGCAAGCGGTATTTCATCTTCGCTGTCAAAGTTTATGCTGTTATTGAATACTTCAACGCATCCAGCAACGTCGCCAGGCAAGTTTATTTCATTTATGTTATCTTCATCACCTTCCTCTTCGTCAGTATTGACATCGACATCAGGAGGAATCATAACGATATCGACGTCATCTGCCTCATCATCATCCGCGATGTCAGCTAAAGCCTGTGAAAGTTGTTTATATCTCTTTCCATAAAAACACGAAGTGGAAATAGCCATCCTAACCAAAAGATACAATTTTTTTATTTCACCTACCACATTTTGCCATTGTACCTAAGCGGGTACACAACTTTTAAAAGTCACATACCAAATAAGAATAGGTTTTTCAAATGGGTTTTTTCTTGTAAAATAGATCTCTTTTTAGTCTTATCTCACACAACTTTAAAAACTAACAATTGAGAGATAATAGCTCATCAACAGCAAAATAATGACTAAAGACACAAAATCACACAAAAAGAAAACCGCACAGAAGTTGACGCCACAAAAATGCCGTTATGAATTCGCGTGAAGCGAATGTATTTTTTGTTGTTTCTAGAATAAAACTACGCATGTGATCAAAAATTTGTGTGCAAATACTTAGCATTGAGTTACGCCACATGCCTAAACTTGACTGATTTTCTGTACACAAGCGACTTTACTGCGATGCCTATATTGCCAAGTTCTATTAAATATTTTTATACTCTCGCAACAAAGTTGCTAAGGAGAGTATTATAGTTTTGTTCACATAACGGTTGTTTGTAAGTCCTAAAACTAAAAGAGTCAGATATAGGGTTATGTATACCAAAGTGATCAGGGTGACGAGTAGAGTTGAAATCCGGATGTCTGTCTGTCCGTCCGTCCGTCCGTCTGTGCAAGCTGTAACTTGAGTAAAAATTGAGATATCATGATGAAACTTGGTACACATATTTCTTGGCTCCATAAGAAGGTTAAGTTCGAAGATGGGCAAAATCGGCCCACTGTCACGCCCACAAAATGACGGAAACCGAAAACCTATAAAGTGTCATAACTAAGCCATAAATAAAGATATTAAAGTGAAATTTTGCACAAAGGATCGCATTGGAGAGGGGCATATTTGGACGTAATCTTTTTGGAAAAGTGGGCGTGGCCCCGCCCCCTACTAAGTTTTTTGTCCATATCTCGGAAACTACTATAGCTATGTCAACCAAACTCTGCAGAGTCGTTTCCTTCAGGCATTTGCATATACAGTTCAAAAATGGAAGAAATCGGATAATAACCACGCCCACCTCCCATACAAAGGTTATGTTGAAAATCACTAAAAGTGCGTTAACCGACTAACAAAAAACGTCAGAAACACTAAATTTTACGAAAGAAATGGCAGAAAGAAGCTGCAACCAGGCTTTTTTTAAAAATTGAAAATGGGCGTGGTGTCGCCCACTTATGGACCGAAAACCATATCTCAGGAACTACTCGACCGATTTCAATGAAATTCGGTACATAATATTTTCTTAACACCCTGATGACATGTACGAAATATGGGTGAAATCGATTCACAACCACGCCTTCTTCCAATATAACACTATTTTGAATTCCATCTGATGCCTTCTCTAAATAATACATACATTAGGAACCAATGACGATAGCGGAATAAAACTTTACACAAATATGGTATTTGAGCTGAGGTAACCCTTGTGGAAAAATTGTCGTGATCGGACTATAACTTTTCAAGGGCCCTGATATAGAACACGAAGAATTCAGTGCCTAACCCAACCTAACCTAATTTTTCACCGAAAATATCGGTAAATCTCTCAGATATTTTCATGTAATTCAGAGGGCATCATTTTTATACTCTCGCAATAAAGTTGCTAATAACGGTATCTCGATTATCACTTTATCATGCGAGAGTATAAAATGTTCAGTGACACCCGAACTTATCCCTTCCTTACTTGTTAAATATTGATTAAACACACTTTCTGTTCACCAAGTGGACTTCACATTAGCATGTTCCAGAACAAGATTTAGTTAGATTAATATCATTATTATATATTTCAATATTGTATAAAAAGTGTCCTAAAATAACTGTAACTGTAACTTTAATATCTTTCATCTCATTTATATAAAATTGCGTTTAAAAAGGATGAATATAATAACCCCATATATCTGTTATTATATATTCCGGGTGACTGTGTACCGCATTTATCGGCCAATATGTGAGTTATTTCCAAATGTGAGAGGGAGTTTTACTTATTTTTGTATCTTTGTGTTTAAAATAGGTAAAATTGAGCGTATCCTTGACCTAGCTCCCCCATAAAACTAATATTAAGATTTACGAACATCCGACTGACTTTACGCCTTATGATTGGTGATTGTATGTGAGGTACGGTTATTAATGAAACCCAGGGAACATTTTTTTATTACGGGGCTTAATATTATATTAGTATGTGGTATTAGCAAGAATAGATAAAATTAGGACGATACTACCCCAACTCCCATATGGGACATATTGCTTTTCATTTTTTCTTTTTGTCGAATATGTCGGTCAGTGTTTTAGTTATAGAGAGTATATGTATTTATAAAATTGCTTGGATGTCGATCCTCTGTTAGCCGTTTTACACCTTTAGGTACTTTCCGAACTGAGCCCTTGCTTAATTGTTTTAATATTTTTTTTTAAATTGAAAGTGGGTCACACTATTCACACGAGTATTACCGTAACAAGTTGTCATTGTTATTGTTGTACGTTTGTCGTTTCATCATGGAAAGTCGCTCGACCTTCCCGATCGATATCACTTTGCTCCATGGGCTCTTTTCAAAAATTCAAGAAGATCGGACGTTTTGAGCCAGCAAAATTTTTTTTATAACAGCAAAAACTGTCACATTTGGGACGAATTAACCTAAAAAGATTCAAG
>NW_026093819.1:0-5389 GCF_024586455.1 Bactrocera neohumeralis | reverse complement strand
AATTTTACTCGGATACATTGATTGGTTCTTTATTTGTATAACTAAAAGATCTAGATGATATTAAAAATTGTGTTAAATGGAAATTAGGCTTGGTTTTTGACAGATTTTGCCCATTTTTGTACTGTATCATAATAATGGGTCTCATGCATAAAACGTGAGCTTGTGCTCGGACTCGATTTTTTGAGTAAAAGGTGCTTGTCGTATACATAAAAAATAGTAAAGTATTTGCTTTTACTCACTGCTTAGGTTTGATCTCGTCTAGCTCAGTTCGAACTAAGTTCGATGAGCTTGTGCTCACTTCCATATGCATAAAACCAAGCTTTTGCTCTTTTTTGTGAGCTCTTGCTCAAATTTTGTTGAGCATGCCTATAGTTGACTCGCGTACAACAAAAAGGAATCATGGCTGAATATTTTGTGCCACAAAGAAATACAAAAAGTATCAACAGCGTAAAATAAGCTTAGCAAGTGTGGATAAAAAATTATACAGGTTGATATTCTTCATTATTAATTTTTTTATATAACTAATAATAAAATGAAAATACATACAGTGCATCACAAAAATAAGTATGCACTGTGTTTATCCGTTTTGTTTTCAGAAAAAATGCCGCAGAACTAATAACAATATCCATTTTTTTATTTTTTTCAGTTATTTCATATTTTAGTTAAAAGCAATAGCAAAAAACAGAAACTTAAATTAATAATTTTTCAAATTAGAGAAAAAAAGGCTTAAATAGCTAAAAATTACATCACTAAAGTATGTATGCAATAGTAATACATTCCAAAGAAAAAGTTCCAACGGTTTTATTTTTGAGCTTTGATGGGCTGTTAATATTTTATTGGATAGCTTTTGGATTTTTTTATTGCATTTAATCTGGATGGCATGGACTTTACCAGTTTTTGGGTCACTGAAGTTGGGATATTGCCCCACTCTTCGTTTAAAGCAGATATCAAAGATTCTTTGCGGATTATTTGGTGTCTTCTGATTTTTCTCTCTATAAAATGACCCAAATGTTCGATAGGGTTCACATCAAGAGATTGGGTTGGTGTTTTTAATTGTTTGGATGTCTTGTAAAGTAGCAATTCCTTAACAATGTGAGCGGAGTGTTTTGGATCATTGCCCTGTTGGAAGACAAATGATCCTTCAAGTCCCAATTTGGCCGCACTATCGTTTAAATTCGATATTAATATATTAAGGTAATAATATTTGTTTATTTTATGCTCAATGAATACAAGATTCCTTACACCAGTTGGTGCCATACACCCCCAAACCATGAGCAACCTACCAACATGTTTTACCAAGGCAGCCATATTCCGTGAATCAAGCTCTGTATTTACTTTTCTCCATACTTTTTCATGTCCATCTGATCCTAAAATGTATAATTACTTTCATCTAAGAAAATAACAGAATTCCAGAAATATTCTCTATGTTTACTTTCGTGCTTTCACAAAGTTTAATCTTTTTTGTCTGTTAATGTTGCTTATGAAAGGCTTTTTACGGACATTACGACCATGGGAACCTGTATCATACAGCACTTGACGATTAGTTTGGGGATGGCAGGTTTTACTGGTCTCATTTTTAATTTCAGTACGCACTTTTGGAGCACTTTTCTTCCGATTAGCCTGTATCTTGTGTGTGATAATGTACCGATCCTTGGAATCAAATGTTACTTTCCTTATTTTTTGTATTCTCCTTTGTTTTTTGTATTTTTCTACTATTTTTTGAATATTGGAATTACTTTTATTTATTATTTTTCCAATTTGCCTCTGACTTTTGTTTTCTTTACATAGTTTTATAATAGCACCTTTCAAATTTTATGATAGTTCCTTGACGGGCGGCTCCATGATCAAAATGTAATTGCAATTAACGATGAAATTTAATGAAAACTTCGGAAAATTATTATTTTATAAAAAAAAAAAACAATACTTATTGCTTCAAAACGTATAAACACTGTGTATCAATCAAAACAATACTGAAATGGTAAACTGCATACTTATTTATGTGACATGATTTTCGCTTTTTACAGAGAAAATCTAACGGTTTTTAATAACGGAATATGTCAATGATATAAATTTTTCATATTCGTGAAGGCAGTATTATGAGTAGTTGTTTTTGCAAAAAAAACAAAATATATACTTTTTATTTTGCAAATAATTTGACTTTTTTACGCCAATATATAGTGCATACTTATTTCTGTGATACACTGCATCTGCATCTGCTGGTTGGCTAATTATTTTTTTGAGGAGTCAGAAGAAACACGTGGTGGTGCCCTCAGCAAATGATATAGCCACAGATATTGGTGTCCATGAATCAACTGTGTCGCGAACTATTGCGGAAGTTGCGAGACTTATATCTTCCAAAGCAAGCGAGTGGATAAAATTCCCGAAAGATGGAGATGAAATAAAAGATGCTCAAAGGAAATGGCAAGCAAATTACTGCTTTCCATTTGCAATTGGAGTGATTGATTGTACTCATATAAAAATAAAGAAAAAGATGAAAGAGATGAACTGTAAAAAATAAACGAAGAGCGAAATGAACAACAAAATTGGAATTCGATAACGGTTCACTTACCAGGAAGTTTGTTTGTTGAGGGATTAGAATCAGAACAAAGCAATGAGGATAAATCTGTTTCCCAGTTTTTTAAAATAATTTTTTTATTGCCTGTTTTATTTATATCTTTACTTTTAACGCGACATTCCATGCTTGCTATTTTTTATTATGTTTTTCTTCGTTAGTTCAATCCCAAATTTTTGCCAAATTTCTTTTACATACATTTCTATTGCTCGTTTTTTTTTACTTTTAATACTTGGTAACTGACTTTTTTCTAATAAATATTTATTTTCTTTTATTTTGTCTACCAAAAATTTTGAAATTTCGTCAGTTTCCATTTTATTATTATTATTTAGCTCTACTTCTAATTCACTACTACCTGACGACATGTTTGCACTTCAAAAACAAGTAAGGAAGGGCTAAGTTCGGGTGTCACCGAACATTTTATACTCTCGCACAATAAAGTGATAATCGAGATTTCATTATACGTCATTTACATATTTTTCAAATACCGTATTTTTGTAAAGTTTTATTCCGCTATCATCATTGGTTCCTAATGTATATACTCGTATTATTCAGAAGAGGCATCAGATGGAATTCAAAATAGCGTTATATTGGAAGAAGGCGTGGTTGTGAACCGATTTCACCCATATTTCGTACATGTTATCAGGGTGTTAAGAAAATATTATATACCGAATTTCATTGAAATCGGTCTAGTAGTTCCTGAGATATGGTTTTTGGTCCATAAGTGGGCGAGGCCACGCCCATTTTTCAATTTTTTAAAAAAAGCCTGGGTGCAGCTTCATTCTGCAATTTCTTCCGTAAAATTTAGTGTTTCTCACGTTTTTGTTAGTCGGTTAACGCACTTTTAGTGATTTTCAACATAACCTTTGTATGGGAGGTAGGCGTGGTTATTATCCGATTTCTTCCATTTTTGAACTGTATATGGAAATGCCTGAAGAAAACGACTCTGTCGACGTAGAGTTTGGTTGACATAGCTATAGTAGTTTCCGAGATATGTACAAAAAACTTAGTAGGGGGCGGGGCCACGCCCAATTTTCCAAAAAAATTACGTCCAAATATGCCCCTCCCTAATGCGATCCTTTGTGCCAAATTTCACTTTAATATCTTTATTTATGGCTTAGTTATGACACTTTATAGGTTTTCGGTTTCCGCCATTTTGTGGGCGTGGCAGTGGGCTGATTTTGCCCATCTTCGAACTTAACCTTCTTATGGAGCCAAGGAATACGTGTACCAAGTTTCATCATGATATCTCAATTTTTACTCAAGTTACAGCTTGCACGGACGGACGGACAGACGGACGGACAGACAGACATCCGGATTTTGACTCTACTCGTCACCCTGATCACTTTGGTATATATAACCCTACATCTGACTCTTTTAGTTTTAGGACTTACAAACAACCGTTATGTGAACAAAACTATAATACTCTCCTTAGCAACATTGTTGCGAGAGTATAATAATTAGATTTTTGATCTCCTTTTGCTGAAGTAATTGTAATTGGTTTGAACTCATTTTTATGCATACGAAATTGTGCAAGAGCAATTGCTCACTTGACTCAACTCAGCGCTTTTACTCGTTTTTATGCATGAGATCCAATATCATTGTATTGTCTGAGTTAGATATGTATCTCGAGATTTGGGATTTCACATAAATGTGGGAGGTGCCACCCATCATACAATGTCGGTAAGGATTCTTAAGAGATTTTTTTGATTATTGTAGCTTGTGTGGTTTAGAAGAAATGTACATTAAAACTATTAAAGAGCGGGCCAGGCTCATCGTTCAAATTTGAGTTGTAATAATCTCATACGACCTATTGTGCTGCCTTCTTATATACCGGGCATCTGACGCTTCCAGTGAAATGCTCAGTTTCTTAGGATCCTGCCTTCAGGCAGAGTAAACATTTCGGCTTATTGGTGCAGTCCTTGGCCTGATGTTCACCTTCGCCACATCTTCTGCAGATCCTAGACTCACTCATATGAGTGTATGTATACGCATGTGCGCGTTCAGAAATTGAAATCATATTTTCATCACTTATTAATACACTTATTACATGTGCGCGCATTGACTTGCATGTTCATACATTCATATATACTTATAAGTATGTAGATATATTTGCATACATTGCCAAACAAATAATGCACAAGCATACAAACATACATATGCGTACACATATGTATATGTCACCAACAAAAAATTGATCTTCACAAGACAATATGGCAGCGAAATTGGCGAAGAACAAGTGTAGTACATTTTACAACAAAAACGATTTCATTCATGAACACAGGCGCAAATTCCACAAGCGATCTCGCTTCATTCATAAAAACAGAGGCCGTAACATCTCCCCGAGCATGCCTTTGCCAACAAGTCGTCTTTTCGCGACGATGGCAAAAGCCAAAAATAATAAATTGCACAACTTTCTGGTGCTTCTCGCAAAAATCTGCGTCGATATGTATTCACGATCATACATATACATACATACATATTTACGCATGTTTGTAGGCGAAGCTGCTACAGCGGCAAGGGGTGACAATCGGCGGCCATTACTTTACTTATACCATAGAAATTCTATTGCTACGAATATGGAAATGACAACGAAATAATGCAAATATGCATATTTCTAAATGTCATTAATTTCTTTGAAGAAATAAAAGGAATGAATGATCCTGAGAAGTATAGTCTCAACTTTTCAACGGCCAACGCAGAGCATTTCAACCAAAAGGAATTTATTCATTAAAATCACCACTCAGAAGTCGTTTTATCCATTGTAAGCGAACGATTTTCGAAGAAACATCATTTCTAATATGCCACAAGACAAAA
>NW_026093818.1:0-5128 GCF_024586455.1 Bactrocera neohumeralis | reverse complement strand
TTTATACAAAATGATATGCATTTCTTAGAATATCACTAAGAAGTATAACTTCATCCGCGCGTAGGGACTTCAAGCACCTTTTTTTTAACCTCTCATTACGGCCCTCAACCTCGAATTGATTGTCAGATTAATATATATCGACTATCAGAAATATAATGCGCGTATATACCATAAATGACTGACGCGCTTGAGTATTTTTATATGACTGTTTTTTTACATTTTTGGAAATAATTACCCGCTCTTCTCCCCACTAAAATGGAAAACTTCACCTAGACTTTCTCTTTTTAAACGTTATCTTGACGCTCCAGTAACAGCAAATTTAGCACTCCAGGCTCCCCTACTATTATATATGTTTAGCTTACAAATATTAAAAATTATTTATACATAGGTATACTTGTATATATATCTTATTATCATTAACAGCATTTATCTAAATTACATTCCGTATGTCCAATTTAATTTCTATCATATATATATATATCCAACTAGATGACCCCGAATGCGTTGTTCTGCTTGAAACTATGTGTTTGAAATGAAAAGAAAGTTGGATTTATATTGTTTTGAAAATCATTTATTTTTCGATTTTCCTAAATTTTTTCTAATGTAACGCAGCTTAATAAACAACATTTTTTGGTTTCTGTTCCGGTGCATAAATGTACAGAGAAGATGGTTTTCCAATTCATGAACACGCCACGTATAGCAGGCCAGACTTTGTAGTGCGTAATTAAATATGTAGCAATAAAATCCTGTCAAAAAAAAGATTTATAATGTGACATTTTTTGTTCCTACATATTTTATAGTCGGGGCAAAAAATTCTCCTGAACAGAAACATCACCGTGGTGATAGGGCGTTGTGAATAAGAAATATAATTAAATAAAATATATCTAAGCATTTAAAAATCAATAATCGCTTTATTGTTAATCATGTGAATCATAATTATTCACAAAAATAAATTTTATTTTCATTCTAGTGCTTTGTGATATACGATGTTTTTTGTTTGATTACCTGGTGCATAGACAAACAAATCTGATGGTTTTCCAACACGGGAACAGGCAACATACAATTGACCATGTGAGAAACATGGGTTTTCCAGATTAATACCACAAACACTTAACGATTGTCCCTGAGACTTGTTTATGGTCATTGCAAAAGCAAGCCGAACTGCAAATTGTATTCGTTTAAAGTCAAATGGCACATCAGTTGGAATCATTGGGATGCGTGGTATGAGAACGTCTTCTCCTTTATACTTTCCTTTCAGGATAGTTGCTTCTATCACATTGTTCAGTAATTTTTTTATCGCTAACCGTGTGCCATTGCAAAGACGCGGTTGATTGATATTTCGCAACATTATAACTACCGATCCAACCTTTAATTGAAGGTTGTGAGGTGGCAATTCTGGTAAATCCAGCGAGTTTAAAAATTCTGGTGGATAGTTCACTACATCATTTTGGTTAGTAGCCGAATAAATTGATTTATATGTATATCCTCGATTCGCTTGTAGTTTGTTCTTGAAGTTTTAAATTTAATTCATTTACATCTACAAGGACTGTCGCAAAGGAAACAGGACTGTTAAAAAAACAACAAACACAAATTAATATTTTTCAAAAGTTATATTTTTTTATTCCAAAGGAAGTAGTTTCCTTATTGCTTCGATACGGCGATTTAGGCGGTCAATTAGCATTTCAAATGGAGGATGTTGAAGTGATCATTTTTTCGGAATATCGCCACGAGAATTTCGGTCGTCGCCTTTTGGATAACTGAAATGTCTGAATCCAGTATCTTGCATGGGCAAATGAAATTTTATAAATAGGTAAAAATCACAGGGTGCCAGATCAGGTGAGTAGGGTGAGTGATTAATGGTTAATATGGAGTTTTTTGTCAAAAAATCAGTGACAAGCGTCGACCGATGACACGGCGCATTATCGTGCAATAGGCGCCAGGACCCTGCCTCACGGTATTGTGGTCGAGCACGACGAATGCGTGACAAAAGACGATTCATAACCAAGGTAAAACACAGCATTAATCGTTTGGCCAGGTGGGACGAACTCTCGGTGTACAATACCCTTGGAATCGTAAAAAAATCAGCATTTTCTTTATTTTTGACTTCTGAAGACGACTTTTTTCGGTGATGGCTCGTCTGGATGCTTCCATTCGGCACTTTGACGTTTGGTTTCGGGATCATATTGAAGCACCACGTTTCATGACCAGTCACAATCGAATATTTGTAGTTTATATCCTTTCTCGTCTCTCTTAATCAAATCCTTACAATGTTGGATTCGTAGCAATTTTTGCTCTTCAGTCAATTTGTGCGGAACAAACTTATAGCGCATCTTCCGTAGACCCAATTTATCTATCAAAATGCGATGAATGGAGTCTTTGGTGATGTTTAACTCCATTTCCATGTAACACAAAAGAAGATTTCGGCTCATTCGTTCGCACAGTAAACGTTTTCCCAAGTTTAAAACAAAATTTAATATTTGCTCTTTGTTCAAAATGCATTTTACGACCGATGACCGAAAGCTGCTGTCACTTTTTGATTGATAACATTGATTGTAGTTATCCAATTGTCTTAAAATTTTTACGAGATCAAACTTTTTATTTCATATACCCACCAATAGGTGACGCTACCAGAAACAGTTATATTTAAAAAGTTCTGTTTCTTTTGCGACCGACTTTGTAAGTTTCTTGCAGCCAATATAGCTCGTTCGCTCAACCAATCATGATTTCTGTAATTTTGAGAAACATCTGGAAACACCTTCTGAATAAGTTCATCTTTTGATCGAGTTAACTGACAAAAACTTTGTCCATAGGAAATTTTCCATTACCAATGTCAATGAGTTGTTTAGAGAATATGTTTCCAGATTGGTCATTTTGCAACTCGACGCGCATATTCTTGCTCAAATGAAGTACTTTGACATGTTTCCAAAAATTGGAGGTCTTTAGACTTGCATTGAGTTCATCAGCTGGTGTTGATCGTGGAATCACTTTCGTCTTTTTGACGAAAATCTCCTGCTAATAAAATCATTGCACCACCAAATTGGTTATTATTGCTCCGTAGATCTTTTAAAATTCTGTCTAAAGCCTCCGAAGATTTTTTATGTGCCATCATGCATTCGTCCCAAATATTTAATTTACATTGCTGCAAACCTTTGCCATTGCAGAGTTCTTCGAAATGTTACAGGTCGGAGTTTCACTGTTTTGCATATTTAATGGCAATTTTAATGCTGAATGGGCCGTTCGACCACCTTCAAGCAAAGTTGCTGCGATTCCCGATGAAGCGAGTGCAAGTGTAATTTTATTTTGTGATCGAATCGCTGCTAAAATTAATGAAATCAAAAATGTTTTTCCTGTACCACCAGGTGCATTTAAGAAGTAAATCCCTCCAATTTCATCATTTGTTACTTTCATAAGAGTATCAAATGCACACTTCTGATGTTCATTCAACAGTGGAAGATTTGTTTGAACTATTTCTTTCAAAGTGCTGAGATCATATTTGTGTCTCTCGATTCAACTCTTGGTTAAAAGCATCATGCATTGGACGATTGGTTCCGGTCAGGTCTAATTGAATTAATAGTTTGTTTGACATCATCAAGCACATATCCTCAATTGAAATCAATGCTTCGTTGTAAATTTCTTCACTCTTTGTATATTTGGATTTCCCATTCTATTTCGTATTTGATACAAAATATCATCACACATATAATCTCTGTACTTGATCCACAAATCAATTGGGTTTGATGGGAAGCATGTAGATATGACTATAGAAAACAATGTTCATATTTGATGAGCGTGTGATGACATTACAGCATCATTGAGAGTTTGATCCCAATGAGCGTCATTTTCCAGCAATTGCAAACGTTGACCGGTTTCTCTATAAGATCTACACAATTCACCATCAACAGTTCGTAAATGTTGGAAGGACGTTGGACCACGTACATTGACTAATGGCAGTTGTAAATAAAAACATTCCTCATTACTTGGATGTACTGAATTAATTCGACCGATGGCATCGGTGGAATACACATCTGGGAATCCTGGAACTTGTTTTCCTTTTTTCTGTCCTATAAATCTTCTTGAGGATTGATTCCAAGTATAATATTTTGACATTTCAGAATATAGCACTGTTTACGCAAAATCATCGTTTTGGCATGTCTCAAAAAAAACTGATTAATGTAGTAGATGGTGGCTGAGCAGCTCTTTGTACTGCGTTCCGTGCTGTAAAATACACTCCTTGTCCATTTTCTAAATGCACAGCTAAGTGAAGAACAGAAGGGTGTCTCTCATGAATAGGAAAATAAAATATTCGCCATACTGCCCATTTGGTATTGGGTAACTTCATCATTGGAATTCTCTGCACCAATTCCAATCACAGCCATATCACTCCCTTTGGTTACATATTTACAAATGTATTTAATAGATTTCACTGTGTATTTTTGAGTTAATTTCGTAGCACTCACCATTCGGAACCTTATGTATAAAGAAAAAGGCAACACGCAATTCCGCCAAAAATTTACAAAATGTATTTTATTGAACTGTATGTATGTATTTCAATCAAAATTCCACAGAGTGTATCACTATACCCGCAAGAGGATTGTAAATTAACTTATTTAGTTATTTATTAGACGATTTAGATTAGAAAAAAAGGATTTTCGCACAAGATGCAACGGCTGAACAAAACTTCGATATTCACGGAGCACGGCTTTCGTTCGGAACGCAAGAAAACGAAAAAGTGCCGAACTTGTTTCTCCGCCCCTTTTGTTCCCTTTTGGTTGAGGTGACAAATGTAGTGATAATGTCGTTATGTGTGATGTGGATTGTAGGTGGTGTAAAGATGAGTGTGGTGAAAGAAGCGTGCTAGTGACGTATATTTTAATGCGGTGAGTGTAGAGTATTCGGTTTTGGTTATGTGTTGTGTGGGACAAGAGACTGAAGCTCATTTAGCCATCCCGGCCCCCCTAGGCGAATATTTCAGCCTAGAAGTCGTTGCAACTGCTGGAGCGTAGCTACAACGTTGCTTAGGCCGGAGGTGCGGCGCGGACGGGGCGTTTGTTGCTGGCGTCGTGTCGACGTCCCATTCTGTTGCCGCCGGATACGGGTGGATGATGTGGTTGGCTGTCGACGCGATCGT
>NW_026093817.1:0-5217 GCF_024586455.1 Bactrocera neohumeralis | reverse complement strand
AATTTTTGGGGAAGACGAAAAAGGAAAAAAACAGCATTAATCTTTTGGGCCAGGGGACGAACTCTCGGTAAAACCCTCGGAATCTAAAAACAAATCAGCATCGCCTTTATTTTTGACTTCTGAAGACGACCGACTTCTGATCGTCACAGAGGTCCTCACGACCTTCTTGGAATCGCTTAAACCACTCATGCACATTACTACGGCATAGGCACTGATCACCGCAAACTTTTTTCATCATCTGAAATGTTTCAGTAAACGTTTTCCCAAATTTAAAACAAAATTTAATATGTGCTCTTTGTTCAAAATGCATTTACGACCGATGATAAAAGCTGCTGTCGCACGATCGATAACATCGACTGTAGTTATCAATTGTCTTAAAGTTTTACGAAATGTCAACAAGAGATCAAACTTTTTATTTCATATACCACCACTAGGTAGCACCACCAAACAGTTATATTTAAAAGTTCTGTTTTTTTGCGGCAGACCTTCATATCACCCCGACTAATATTTGTCGTAAAAAGTCAACTATAGACGCTGGTGTCTAAATATCCGGTACCTAAGGGCTTGAACAACTTTTGTTGGATTTGAACAATTTTCAGCCATAAGATGACATACTATAAAAGCATGTCGTTATGTTAATTTCTTCTGTATTTGTACATTTGTATTTGGAGGATGGGGTCATGTGTGAAGTTCACAAGTGAGAAGGTTCTCTGATCGCCATTCACTTGAGGTGAATGGCGATTCTTTTATATAGCTCAAGCAGCTCACGACTTCCGGTCTTTGACCAAGTATCCTCTGGGTAGCCTAAGAACATCCGTTCGAAGAGTGAGCTAAAGAAAAACGAGAAGGCAGAAAAATCCCTGCATGGGGTTGCGCGACTGGGTTTGGGACCCGCCACGTAAAGCCTATCCCAATGGCGACAAAACAGCCTCGGATGAGAAACCCCTCTTTTGATGACGACCATGGCAAACGAAATAAGGATAACGATATCAGGGCATGCACCTGGAATGTCCGGTCCCTTAATTGGGAAGGTGCCGCTGCCCAGCTGGTTGATGTCCTCGTGAAAATAAAGGCTGACATCACCGCCGTCCAAGAAATGCGATGGACGGGACAAGGACAGAGACGAGTAGGTCCTTGTGACATTAACTACAGTGGCCATATAAAGGAGCGCAAGTTTGGTGTGGGATTCGTGGTGGGAGAGAGACTCCGTCGCCGAGTACTATCATTCACTCCGGTGAATGAACGTCTAGCCACAATCCGCATCAAAGCGAGGTTCTTCAACATATCGCTGATTTGCGCCCACGCTCCGACGGATGAAGGACGATGTGACCAAAGATGCCTTTTATGAGTGCTTGGAACGCACTTATGAGAGATGCCCCCGCCACGATGTCAAAATCGTGCTTGGCGACTTTAACGCCAGGGTGGGCAAAGAAGGTATCTTTGGCACTACAGTCGGTAAATTCAGCCTCCACGAGGAAACATCCCAAATGGGTTGAGGCTGATCGACTTCGCCGGGGCCCGAAATATGGTTATCTGTAGTACTAGATTCCAGCACAAAAAAATTCATCAAGCTACCTGGTTGTCTCCGGATCGAAAAACGGCCAACCAGATCGATCATGTTGTGATAGAGGGAAGAAACGTCTCCAGTGTTTTAGATGTGCGTGCGCTCCGAGTCCTAACATCGACTCGGACCACTATCTTGTTGCAACTAAGATTCGCACCCGCCTCTGTGCAGCAAAAAACGCGCTCCACCAAACACAAGGAAGGTTCGACGTCGAGAAGCTGCAATCACAACAGACTGCCGAACGATTTTCTACTCGGCTTGCACTCCTGCTCTCTGAGAGCACTCATCAACAACTCGGTATAAGGGAACTGTGGGACGGCATTTCAAACTCCTTACGTACAGCTGCATCCGAAACCCTTGGTTTTCGGAAAGTGCAAAAGAACAACTGGTACGACGAGGAGTGCCGCGCCGCAGCGGAGAGAAAACAGGCTGCCTACCTCGCAACGTTACGATCGACCACAACACGTGCGGGATGGGATAGATACCGAGAATTGAAGAGGGAAGCGAGACGCATCTGCAGACAGAAAAAGAAAGAGGCCGAAATGCGTGAGTACGAGGAGCTTGATAAGCTGGCCGACAGGGGTAATGCTCGAAATTCTACGAAAAAATGCGTCGGCTTACATAAGGTTTCAAGACCGGAGCATACTTTCATGACCAGAACCCCCAAAGGTGATCTAGCGACTGGTGCCCAGAGTAAACTAAAATTATGGAGAGAAGCCTGCTAAATGGCAATGAAAGTATAACGCCAGGAGAAGGCAAACCCGATCCCCAATCGATGACGATGGAGCAGACGTTCCATTGCCCGACCATGAAGAAGTTCGAATACCAATTACCCGTCTGAAGAACAACAAAGCGGCAGGGGCCGATGGATTGCCGGCCGAGCTATTCAAACACGGAGGCGAAGAACTGATAAGGAGCATGCATCAGCTTCTATGGTGACGAAATATATGAACAACGATGGAATATAATTTAATGGGATAAGCAAACATCACTTTAACGATTGGAATTGTGTCAAAGTAAAGCCCACGCAACGAACTGTGTGGACCTTTATCAGTGACCCAATCAACAACACCAGGATCGGGAAGGACCTCCCGGAGCCGTTCGATACCAAACGAGGTACCGTGGTGCGACTCTTCAATCTGCCTCCCTCAACATCGCATATGAGTTCTATCGAGGCGTATTTATTGGCGAATTAAACCCACCGTCAACCGACTGATTGGACCTTATCAGTGTGGCTTCAGACCTGGCAAATCAACAACCGACCAGATATTCACCATGAACGACGGCAAATCTTGAAATACCCGTGATCAAACAAACAGTCGTCGCACTCGCGACTTGGCTCTCACGTCACTGTTGACAGTCATAACTTTGAAGTTGTAGATAATTTCGTCTATTTAGGAACCAGCATTAACGCCACCAACAATGTCAGCCTGGAAATCCAACGCAGGATTGCTCTTGCCAACAGGTGCTACTTCGGACTGAGTAGGTAATTGAAAAACAAAGTCCTCTCGACGAACAAAGCTAAACTCTATAAGTCGCTCGCAATTCCCCGTCCTGCTGCTACCTGGTGCAGAAACGCCCCGGACGATATCCAACTCAACCCAAGTGATCGACGTTGCGAGGTTTTCGAGAGAAAAAGTTCACCGCGAAAGATTTATGTTCCTTTGCGCGTTAGCCACGGCGAATATCGCATTCGATGGAACGATGAGCTGTACGAGATATACGACGACATTGACATAGTTCAGCGAATTAAAAGACAGCGGCTACGCTGGGTGGGCATGTTGTCCCAATGGGCGAAAACACTCCAGCCCCCTGAAAGTATTCGAGCTGTACCGCCGGAAAACAGAGGAAGAGGAAGATCCACCCGTGGAAGGACCAATGGAGAAGGACCTGGCTACGCTTGGAATATCCAATTGGCGCCACGTAGCGAAAAGAAGAAACGACTGGCGCGCTGTTGTTAACTCGGCTATAATCGCGTAGCGGTGTCTACGCCAATTAAGAAGAAGAAGTTGTAACCGGAAAGTGAAATAAAATGAAATTAAAATTATGACTATATAGGGAAGTAGGCGGGCGTTATGTCCGATTCCATACATGTTCGTAGTGTGAAATAAGAATGTTAGAAGAATGATGTGTATCGAATATGGTTGAAATCGGTCTAGCAGGTGCTGAGATATGAGATTTTACGTAATATTGGTGCCACGCCGTCGTCCGAATTTTTACACCGTCTAGTATAAGCCCTCTTATACCGTCCCGGGCGTAAAATATAAAGCTTCTGGCGTGTTCGGTTATTGATTTATCACTCCTTTAGCAGCTTTTAACATCTTTTCCATTTATGGGGTGTGGGCAAAGCTATCTTCCGATTTCATTCATTTTCACACTGTCGGTAATAGTGAGCCGGAACTATGAATGATGATTGGACCAAGTGGTCTTCTACAGACTCGTCCTCGTTTTGGATGATGAAATACAGTTAAATTAAAAAAATTAGGTAAACTAGTCAGGCTGATCGCACCGAAATATCAGGAAAGGTTCATGTTTGGATGTTCACACATGAAACACATGAATTTGCCAAAATAATCTTGTTCAGAAAAATTTTGCAACTACTTTGACAACGACGCAGGATGTCCGCATACGAAGTTTGGTTTGGGACATGTCGGTGGGCGATCGAACTCGGGGTCACTTTTTCTAGCAGCTGGAAAGAAGAAAACGGGATTGTGTCATTAGACGGGCCTTACAGTCATCAGATGCGAACCCAATCGATAACGTTTGGGCCGCCGCCTTACAATCATATGCTACCGAAGCTCCATCAGGATCGAGAAGGACCCTCTACGAACAGTTCGATACCAAACGAGGTTTCACACAAGGCGACTACTTATCGTGCGACTTCCTCAATCTGCTGCTGGAGAAATTAATTCGAGCTGCAGAGTTAAATCGAGAAGGTACAATCTTCTATAAGAGTGTACAGCTGATGGCGTACGCCTGTGATATTGATATCAATCATCACCTCAACATCCGCGCCGTTAGTTCTGCTTTTTCAGACTGGATAAGGATGCGAACCATATGGGTCTGGTTGTGAATGAGGACAAGACGAGATATCTCCTGTCATCAAAAAACAGTCGTCGCACTCGCGCCTTGGCTTCTAAATCGTCACTGTTTACATACATAACTTCCCAGAGTCGTGGATAACTTCCAAGTCGTAGATACTTCAAGTCGTAGATAATTTCGCCTATTTTGAACCCAGCATCCACCTGTGGTGCAGAGGAATGGACGTGATAATATCTGATGAGTCGACGTTACGAGTTTTCGAGAGAAAGGTTCTGCTAATGATTTATGATGATTATCTTTGGAATCATCTTTAGAGTTAGAGATCGTAGTAGTCGTTCAGATTCAATCGGAGCATACAAGAGTTTTGGCAAATGCAAAACCGCTCTAAAATTTAGTAGATCTATGTTCGCACTATGAAGGTGTGATCAATAAACTCAATAATCTTCTACTAAAACACATAACCATAACAAAGGGGAAAAACAAAATTCACTCCGTGGCTTGGGAATTTTAAGATTTCATATCAGAATTCCGAAAGAGTTTAATAATGCTTTTGAATATAACAAATACATCACCTTTAAACTTTATCTCAGGGAACTCAAACCTTTAAAGGG
>NW_026093816.1:0-5648 GCF_024586455.1 Bactrocera neohumeralis | reverse complement strand
TCCTCGGGTGATCATGGGGAATTTGCTAAAAAACCAGAAGTTTACATGAAGGTAAATAAAGGGAATCCGGTGGTGGTGACACCAATGTAGTATGATGGTGCATTATCGCAATTTTTTGTTCAATAAATTCAGATGGTTAGTAAAAATCGAAGAATTCGCTTTCGAGTATCACAACACGACGCATGTCGAAATACTGTGAATATTTTGACATGAAATTTAGCATAGATGCTCCCAATAGGTGTACATTTACCAGCTTAATACTGATTCGAAAACATTACGAAGTATGTATAAATTAAAATTCTTTCCAATTTGATCACAAAGTAGTATATAAGAAAAAATATAAAGGCTCCCCCATAAGTTTTTAATAATTGTGCAAATATTTTTATTTTCATTATTTTTATTCAACTTCTATTAAAAACTATTTTGGACTCCTCATTAATGTGTTATAACAGTGCATGTTTTCAGTTTTTAATATTTAAACGTTGAAATGCCACCGAAAAAAAATAACCTCAACAACGCGCTGTAAGCCAGAGATGCCGACGAAAGCGTGTTGAAAGAGCATTAAACTGGCAGATAATTTATGCAAACTGTTTTGAGGAAACAAAATCAACTGATTCAGAGTATTTTCGAATATACAGGGTGATTACTTGAATCATAATCCGGCTCAGTGAGCGGCCTATTTTTGGCAGACAAAATGTTGATGTTGACGAAAATTAACTTCCGAATGCGCAGTTGTTTTCCCAGCCGATCTCATGTTTTTAAATCAGTCGTGATACTGTTCTTAGTAAAAATGAAAAGGTAAGTTTTTCCAAATGAATTTTTAAATTCTCAGATATATTCAGAATGCCACCCACATAATATCGATTAAAGAATGGTTTTCTATTTTCTCCACGTAATTTGAAATCACCTCGGTTATGAATGGAAAGAGATTGGCTATCAAAAAAATATCATCGGAAATATTCTTGAAGCTAAACCATATTGGGAAGTTTAAAAAGTTGAAGTCGTTCTGTTTGCCTCACGTATTCCAATGATACCATCGTTTTCTACGATACCCATTCAGGAGGCTACCATTTCCATTTCGTTTAGCTTTTGACAATAAAACAATCTCGAATTCAAACAAATGTCCATTTAGGTTTAGATTTCAAATCCATCTTTTCAATGGGCAATATAAAGTATGTTGCATGTTGACGTGTAGGAAAAACCGTCGAATCTATTTGTGATGTAAGCTAAATACGGATTAACCAAAAATATTGTGCCAATTAGTGCTAAATTAAATAGAGATTAAAAAAGATTATTGATAATGCAAAATAAAAAAAAGCGAAAAAATGCAACTGTCTTGGCTAGCCGTTGCATCGTTATCTTTTAAGGTTCTAAGTTTGAATTAGAAGGCAAAAAAAAACATCGTACAGTTTTTTAGTTACATCAAAAAGTCTCTTTTTGAAATATTTGAAAAATGCCTGTTGATCTGAATACTGGTAAAATTTAAAAATAAAAAAGTTTTTACTTTATGTGGAGCGTTTATTATCATTAATAATAACTTACATAACTATTGAACCTGTTTTGTGATTTCCTTTTTTGCAAATGGCGATTTTTTTCTTTGTATTCTCTATTACTTTCTCTCATTAGAATCCAACAATAATCCCCCATCATTGCAGGATCCCAGCGGCCTTGAGCGACATCTATGTTCCATTGTTAAAACTTATGCTTGGTGAACTCTCTCTCTCCTGTTCATCATTGATGGAACCCAAATTTTGTGGAAAAAACTCCAAATGTGAATGTAAAAATGAATTTTAGTGACATTCTGCAAACCCATTCTTTGGTAGTTTTCCAGCAACCTCGTCGATTAGTTCCCTCATACGTGTTTAGACTTTTTGTTTCCTAAAAAGTCCCGTGACAGGTCTTCTAATGATATCCAGCTTTACGTTGAACGGGTTTAGTTTTTACTCTTCAAACTGCTTGTCCTTCAGAATTTTCTTGATGGGGTCCAAATGAAAATTACGCTAACTTTTACTTTTAAGTCACTTAACTTCGAAAACTTCTTTGAGGTATTTGAAAGCGCTATTCTTATTTAAAGTCTTTAAAAGTTTTCTCAATCCGAGTTGCTTATGTGTAAGGGAGCAGCAAAACCCTTACGAGGTCAACTAAGTATATTCTTGATGTTAGCTTCACCCGGCACGAAATCACCTCTTTGCGGCCAATCTTTTTATTTTTGTAATGTTTTCTGTTACCCACGTCCTGAGCACCAAATGGCAGTATTTAGTAAATCCCCTTTGAAGCCCATGGGAAGAAGTAGTCCTATGACTTTAAGATCACCACATATCTGCCACTTGTATGTAAGGTGAAGTTTCAGTAATTCAAAATCAATGACAAATCACTAATAAGTTTCCCTTCATATCGGGCTCAACAGCGTGGAAGTTAATTGAAGATTTAGTGTTGCCATTATGTAGCAAAACGGCTTTTAAACTTTTCTTAGATGAGTCTATGAATAAACGCCACTCTTCTGGATTGTGTTGATAGCCTAACTCTCCATAACACTTGCAGGATCAGTACAAAAGCAATTTTTATCTCAAATGTAAAAGAAAGAGCAAACTCTTCATTACCGTATCTAAACGCGGTGACCTTTGTACCTTGGCCAGTAAATTCCACTGCTGTAACCTTGACGCTAAAAGTTCTGCATGTTGTTTAGATAAGTTAAGGTCACGCACTAAATCATTAAGTTCAGGCTGCTCGATCAAATGTGTTTTTTTCTTTTCTTCTTCATCTTCGGAAATCTGATACACAGGAGACTCTTTGCTTCTTTTACGGGATATAATATTATCTTCATAGCATCATCAACAGCACAACGTCCAAGTTCTGTATCACAAGTCCTGTGGCAATGATGAAACGGGAATTGCAAAATTTTCGCCATGAGGAACGGGTCGTTTAGCTGCAGATATGTCGGGATATTGAATTTTGTGCTTATTTTTTTTGAAAATCACATACGTTTGTCATACAAAAATAGCAATCGGTAGCATGGTTTGTCGGCTCACCAGATCATCGGAATAGCAAAGGGCATGATGATCTTATTTCATTAAGCCAGTGACTTAAGTTTGACAGACAAGTCTGGCAACAAATATGAGAGTCCCAATTCGATCTTGATTCACTATAGGAAAACTAAAATACTTGAGATATGCTAATTCAGTCACTTTAGTTATTAATCTGGCATGAGATTTTTAGTGTATACAAGCCACAAACATAACAAAATGAATCAGTCGATGTATTACAAACCACGTTTCGTACTTTAGACATTTTAATCAAAAAAATCTCACTTTCCACGGCTGTCGCAATAAATATACAACTACCTTCAAGTTTTAAATTGATAAACAAGAAAGAATACAGATAAGACATACGAGAAATGTCATAAATACTCTCGACTAACAAATAACTCAAAGTATATATGGATTTGGCGCAAGTAGAACAAAAACTTTACTTAATACTACTGAAATTCTTAAAAATCTTACGTGGTACGGAATTTTTTAAATATGAATGATTATTAATACACCTAATTTAATATAAAAACACCATAGCCAATCAGTTGCATATTGCCTGTAGACTAGTGTTATTCTTAAGATTTAAAAACTATTTGTTAGAAATTTGTAATAAAAAAAAATATTTTTAAATTTATTCTTTTTGTATTAACTCTTGTCAAATTTAATAGTATGAAAATTTGTCCCATCGCACATAGGAGCATTTGGTCTCAAAAACCGACAAATTATTTAAAGTGATTTTATGAATGAAAATGAATAAAAATGCATGATTTAACCGAACATTTTATATTGAATATATTTGAGTAGGGGATAGTATCGACCAGATTTTATATAATTTTGCTCATCCCACATACTACAAATATATATGCACATACCAAAAAAATGTTCCCTCGGTTTCATTTAGGTGTTAAATGCAATCAGCAATCATGTGTACCAAGGTCATGGATGTCCGAAAATCTTGGCTAATAGTTATATGGTGGGGGGTTTGTGTTGGAGGGGTCAAATTTTTGCAATTGTATCTATTTTAGGCGCAAAGATACAGTGTTCTGAATAAAATATGTTCTGCAATTTTCATTGGGACTTGACTCAAATATTGTCGGATATATCCAACATAAAGTGACGTAGAAGTTCTAAAATCTTTATATTAGGTATATGAAGGCTCAGGGAAAGCATTGACCCGACTTAACCGGGCAAAATGTTTAAGCTTATATGTTAAGTAGAAGCTTCGTAGGTTTAATAGGAAAATAAATCATAGCTCGACTCGCGCAACACTATAACAAAAAAACACTAATTTCTAAAATTAAAAAAAAATAGTTTTTTTAATGATTCATTGTTTTTCCCGAAAAACATATAAATACATTAACTAAATTAATTTTTATATCATTAGTATTAAAATACATACCATGTTGTCCTGAATCCATTAAAAATATTTTCAAGAATTCCGATCAGACAATAAAAAAAAAAACCAATTGCAATTTCGAGAAGAATGGAGAGTTTCGTGAATAAGCACGTGCGTTCTGAACGAAGTCCAGGCTCCGACTACTTGTGTGGCAAATTATAGCGGCCTGAAGGTCATTCATTTAATCGGTTCATTGTAGATCGGTTATTTAGGTACCAAAAAATCCTTTTGAGTACCATAAACAAGTAAGGAAGGGCTAAGTTCGGGGTCACCGAACATTTTACACTCTCATGATAAGTGGATAATCAAGATTTCATTATCCGTCATTTACAATTTTTATACTCTCGCAACAAAGTTTGCTAAGGAGAGTATTATAGTTTTGTTCACATATGTAACGATTGTTTGTAAGTCCTAAAACTAAAAGAGTCAGATAGGGTTATATATATATACCAAAGTGATCATGGTGACGAGTAGAGTCGAAATCCGGATGTCTGTCTGTCTGTCCGTCCGTGCAAGCTGTAACTTGAGTAAAATTGCGATATCATGATGAAACTTAGCACATTTGTATTTCTTGGCAAAAATCGGGTAATAATCACGCCCACCCTCCCATACAAGGGTTATGTTGAAAATCACTAAAAGTGCGTTAACCGACTAACAAAAACGTCAGAAACACTAAATTTGCGAAGAAATGGCAGAAGGAAGCGGCCGGCTTTTTTAAATTGAAAATGGGCGTGGCGTCGCCCACTTAAGCCTGGACCAACAACCATATCTCAGGAACTACTAGACCGATTTCAATGAAATTCGGTATGTAATATTTTCTTAACACCTGATGACATGTGAAATCAGTTCACAACCACGCCTTCTTCCAATATGACGCTATTTTGAATTCCATCTGATGCCTTCTCTGTATAATATATAAGTACTTACATTAGGAACCAATGATGATAGCGGAATAAAACTTAAATAAACATGCGGTATTTATGAAAAATATGTAAATGACGGATAATGGAAATCTCGATTATCGCACTTTATCAGCGTGAGAGTATAAAATGTTCGGTGACACCCGAAATTAGCTTTTTCCTTACTTGTTAATTAAAGTTTTGTGCAATCAAATTTAAAATCAGTTCAGTAGTTTAGGCGTCCATCGCGGACAAACAATGTGACACGTGATTTTATATACAAAGCTATAAAAAAATTATTCAGCTCCCCCAATGTCTTAATAA
>NW_026093815.1:0-4961 GCF_024586455.1 Bactrocera neohumeralis | reverse complement strand
GTATTTTTTGCCTTTTTGGTTTTACCTGCCAATGCCAATGATAGCAGGGCGCCCTAGTTAAAAAAAAAATTCATATTAAAAAATAAAAAATTTTTAAAACTGCAAATAAACGATAAAAGGGGCTTTTTTTTTTTTTAAGTGGGGAAGATAAAAGCCAAATGGGAATTTTAACCCCTTAAACCCCCTCTCCCAACCCCCTCCCGGGGGACCCCCTGATGGGATTCTGGAGTGAAAAGAATTTAAGTCTCTTATGCCGATGACGGACGCCTTTCTGCCTATATATCTAAGATTTGTCATGACAAAGCGGCTTCCCCGGCCCATCAGGGGACTTACACATAAGTGCTTTTCCCACCAAAACTACCCCGGTGGGTTTTCCCCCACAAAAAGCAGGGCAAAAAAATCATGTGATCTTAAAGCCTTGAACAGTCCAGTAATGCCCCAATGGAATTTTCAAAACCATCCCCTTGTTTTTGGGTTGGGGGGAAACCAGTCCTGCGTCTTCATCCAAAAAAGGTGCCCGGTATCGTCTGAGCCCCCTTGCGGTAAATTTTCCCCCGGCCAATTCTGCCTTTTTCTTCTCTTTGCCCCTAACCCTCTGGAATTTGTATCCCTTTTTCTTTCCTCACCGATGTAAGGGGCATCTACCCCCCCATTATTCAGCAAAAATTTTTAAATTGTTCGAAAGCACTGATAATTTAGTGCGACACCTTCGGGGTTTTTGTCGGAAATTGCTTTGATGTTGGCCTGACCCATTTGACGATATAACATAACGATTCATTTTTGCGAGTAATAAACGCCTTTGGGAAACCCACCCTTTTTGCCACTTCTAGAAAAAAGGGGATTTTTTTTTTTTATTGCGTGTATTCTATGGATCCAAATTTTGGCCTTTATCCTATTCCCCAGATATTTTTGGTGAGGCTTTAATAAATTTCCCCTCCAAAGGTGGAAAATTTTTCTTCCTTTTTTGTCTTTTGAGCAAGACTTTGCTTTCTGCCCGTTCTAAACTCATTGATGAGAACCATTGCCAGACCGTTTATGCCTCATTGCATTTGCTGGGGTTAAAGGGTTTTTGCCCCGCAAACCCACAATAAGCCCTGCATAAACCATTTAATAGCTTTCTTTGGGCCCTCCTAACCCCCCATCACATGGTTCCAAAAAGGGGGTGTAAGAGCCTTGCTTTCACTGAAATTGAGTGCCTTTTAAAAGTGTTCATCTGTTGTAATAGTCGCCTTTTTTTAAAAAAACCCCGGAAATTTCCAAAGATATTGAGGGCGGGGTTTTTTTAGACTTTGATTATTTTCCCCTTTTCTGGGTTAAAGGATTTTCACACCCAGGGACCGGGCCCCTTTTTGTTCCGCCTTTCCCATCGTTTGCCCCCAACGGGATTTCGGGGTCAACGAACGAAGTGCGTCAATGGGATCTTTTTAAAAAAGGTATTGCTTTCTGATAACCCGGGGCCCATGTTTTTCAATTTTTTGAGCAAAAATGTTGCGGCATTGTGGGGAAATGTTGATAAATTTTATAAATAAAGAAAATTACTTTTGAAAAATTTAAATTTTTTTATAACAGATTTTTAATTTGATGGTCATTGTAATGGGAAAAAATTTGGGGTTGTTTTGAATAATATGTTAAAATTGTGTATTATTTGGACTATTATTACGGTTTTGAAAAAATTTAAAATGAAAATTTTTCCAAAAGGACTTGATTTTGATTGGAATTTTTTGCAAAAAATATCCAATTTGAACAAGATATTGGAGATTGTGGGTATTGGGGGTAATAATCTCAAATTTCATAAAGATATTTTGTGAAAAAAAATGTTTTTTTAAAAAATTTTAAATATTCGTCAGCGGGGCAAAAATATAAAGTGGGTCCGATGGGGAAAAAATGAGCAACCCGGAAAAAAAAAGGGGTTTATTAAGAGGCGATGACAAGGTTTTGGATCAGTTTACTCTGCTCGAAACGTTATCCTTATATTGCATATATTTTTAGAGTTCCAACTTTTTCCCTTTTCCGTTCGAGCCTAATTAACAATATACCTTTTTAAAAAAAAAACTTCTAAAAAAAAACAAGAAGGAAAAAAAAAAATTTTTGGGCTAATACAATGTCTTATTTTGAAATTTAATAAAACTGATCTTTTTTGCATTTTAACTTCATCGATTTTTTTTTAAAAATTAAAAAAAAAGGGAAGGGGTTAAAGTAAAACCCCAAACTTTTAATTTTAGTTTCATTGGGTTTTTGGGGAAGTTTTGACCCGTTTTTTTCATTTTTTCGGAACACATATTAACTACGTATTAAAAAAATTTTTCATTGGGTTTTAAGGACTTTAAAACCAAAAAAAATCTTTGGATTTAAATTTTTTCGAAATTTCGATTTAAAATATTAAAGGGGGGGTAACTTCCCAAATTTTTCTTTTTTCGAGATCCCTTTTTTGTAAAACGTTTTCATTTTTTTGGGAAAACTAAATATTTGGCCGGAAATGTATAAAGTACCCGAATTTCCCGGAAAACCCAAAAGGTAATGGGGTTCGGAAAATTGGGAAAAAAACTTTTTTTGATCCCGAAAAATTTAGCGGGGAAAGGTTTTTCTGAAATCAATTGATCCTATAATTCACCGTTTTTCCCGGTCAAAAAAGGTTTTGTCCAAAATATTTTTACCGGTTAAAATTTTTTTGTTTTCAATGGCCCAAAAGGGGGATAAAACTTTAAAGGAATTATTTTTTAATTTTTTTCCCCGTCATATCAATTGTTCTGATTTGTGAGGGAAAAAAAAGATCGGTGTTTAAAAGTGTCATAGGGAAAAAGCCGGTTCTAGTCCGATTTTTTCTTTTCGCGTTCATAAAAAAGAGAAGAATCCAAATTTACAATAAAATTCCCCCAATGTCGTGTTGAGATGGGATTTTATTAAATGGGTTCGTCCCCCCATCGCCCATTTTTTCCGGCCCCCAAAGCTCTTCATAAATCTCGGAAAAAAATTTTATTTTTTTGTGTTTTTTATTGCTTATCGATTTTTGAACCATGGTGGGACGGGTTTTTTTGTTTTTAACTTTTTTTAATTTTGGCGGGGTTGGGAAATGCAGGTCAACGAACCCCCTTCTGAAAAAAAACATGCGCCCAGAACCGGGTTTTTTGACGCGATTTTTTCTAGTTTTTAAAATTTAATGAGGGCATTTTGTTTTTAAGTGGGTTTTTGGGGAATCGGTAACTACAACTAAACTTTTCTTTAAAAAAGATTATTCAGATTTTGTTATACTTCACCTTTAAAAACCCCCAACCGGTTTTAGAAACGTTAAAAGGGGTTTTTCGAATGATTCCCTTTAAAATTTTGGTATACCGGGTTTTTAAGAAAAAAGCCTATTTTAAAGGAAAAAACTAAGAACCCCAAAAAAATGGCCTGTTGTCTTTCAAAATTTGGCCGAAACCATTTCAAATTGTTGTTTGGGTCAGGTAAACCCAAGCTCAAAATTTTTTTAAAAAACCCCCTTTTGTTTTTTTTTTCCAAAACACCGGAGGTTCGGTTTTTTTGCTGGGGGCTCACAAATTCAGCTTTTTCCTCCTGTTTTGAATCAAAAAAAACTTTAAAAGAATATCACGTATATACAAATGCTGCAAGTCGGTTTTTCTTTTCATCTTTTTGCCCGATTCTCATCTTTTGAAATTTTTTTTTCCCAAGTCCAAAAAGAATTCACCTAAAAATAGCTCCTTTTGCCATAAAAAAGACCAAAAATTTTTTTGGTTTTTAAAATTAAAAGTATTAAGAAGCATCGATACACTTTTAGCCCAGCTCTTTTTTTTAAAAATTCATTTTTTTACGTCCCCAAAAATTTTTTAAGTTTATAAAAAATTTAAACAAATCGAAACCCCCCTAATAAATACAACTATATATACAAAAATAAGGATTCGTAAAAATTTGTTTAGAAATATCTTTAAAGCTCAATGAACGCTTTGAAATGGAAAAAAAAATCCATACTTACCACAACAAAATACCACACATGAAAAAAATTAAAAAAAAAAATTTTTTCCCGATTGATTAAAAAAAAAATTTAATGAAATGGAAAATTCAAAATTCATAAATTTACATTCATAAATATTCAGGTATAATAAAAGATTTAAAAATTTTAAAAAATAAAAAAATGAATTTTAGGAAATGGATGGGTAAACTTTTCCCTGCGGGGTATCAAAGGAAAAATAATGAAATATTAATTTCAAAAATCTTTTTAAAATAAATGGGGACAAAGCCACTGTGGTAAGGGTTTAAAAAATTTTGGTAAGAAATTTTCCCTTTTTTATTTTGAGGTAAGTGTTATCACAACTTGATGTTTGACTGTCAACAGTGACGGGTGACCACTCCGGAGGCCCACGACTTTTTTGATGATGGATTTTTTGCCCCGTTACTGCCCATTTTTTCCTTCCTTTTCCAGTCTGGGGAAAGCAGAATAACGCCACGGTTTTGGGGTTTTGATTCAATATCATCGGCGTCCGCGGATTGATAGGGGTTTGCCGATTTTTATTATTTTTATTTTGTTTGGACAAAACCGGGGGAGCTTTGTTTGATGGTTTTTTATTGCTCAACGTCAGTTTACACAGCCGTATTAGCTTTTCGGGGATACCAAGTTCAGACATAGCCGCATCTCCTTTTTGTACTGTCGAAGGCGGCTTGGAAATCGACGAAGAGGTGGTGTGTGTCCCTCCTTTTTAAGGGGGTTTTCTGGTCTTTTTTAGGATTTGGCATGGGGAATATCTGGTCGTTTTTGATTACCGGCCTAAACCCCACTGAAAGGGTCCCTTTTAGTTTGTTGACGGTGAGCTTTAACTTCACAAAAATCCCTGAAAAACCATATGGATTTGAGGGGTTATCCCACTATTGGGAAAAAAATTTTGAAAATGCAAAAGGCCGGAAACGGGAAAAATGGGAAATTTTTTTTCCAAAAATTTACTGCTGGTTTATTTTGGGTCACTTTTTTT
>NW_026093814.1:0-4774 GCF_024586455.1 Bactrocera neohumeralis | reverse complement strand
AAAAAATTTTTTAAAAATTTTTTTAAATTTTTTTTATGGGGCTTTTTTTAAAAAATTTTTTAAAAATTTTTTTAAAATTTGGCTATAGATACCATTCGTTGAGTCCAGTTTGACCGGTAACTGTGTTGTTTTCCTTTTAGGCGAATCTGGGAATATCGCAAAGAATTTAAAACTTCCAATTATAGGAAAGTCTAACAGTGTTATATCATACGATCTTAGTGGTCAATCGACCGTGCCAGAATTAAAATATAAAAAAAGTGTTGTTTTAATAAGCCCTTTGATTAACCAGTGTGGGAATGGAACCGTCTTGTTGAAACTACAGTGGACCAAAGTTTACAACACCATTCATATTAAATTTCGACACGTTTATTTGCTTCAAAATGGATAAATTTTGTGGTTTTTTTCTGTCCATTTCATGATATGTATATTTAGCATTAATATACATATCAAAATATTTTTTTACACAAATAAAAAAAATTTAAGTTAAAGCTTAAAATGAGCATAATTTATATAAAAAAAGTTTACGTACATTAGATTGTTTATATAAATCAAAGTAATTAAAAATTTTAACGGTTTTGGCCAAATTTTTGTTGCTATTAAAAGTGTCCAGACATCTTGTATGCTCCCCACTCAATTTCTGTATTATTTCCGGATATTTTGACCCATTAAGTCCATGATCCAGCTTTTGGCCTTATTTTGATGAAATTCTATGTTTTGGTACGGTTTTCCAAAAATTTCCCAGATATTTTGAATGGGATTAATGTCTAGCGATTGCGGACCTATGGAGTTATTTTTATTTCCATAACAACCATTCACGTACAAGATAATTTGGGTTTTGGGTCGTTATCCGGGGTAAATAAAAATGGCTGCTATTAACAGCCGATTTAAGCACACTTAAAATTTAAATTTTTTTCTTAAAATGCTCGAATATGCTTATACTTTTTTGAAATGTACACAAAAAAAAAAATCCCCAAACAGTAAGGAATTTGGGTTTAAGAGTGCTGGGGTTTTCATAGACGAGTCGCGCGTCGTAAGCCATACATAATTTAAAGGTTAAAAAAAAGAAAATGTCGGCGTTTGCTAAACAATTTTAAAACAAACCGTATTTTTTGGGGAAAACATTGTGTTCCCCGACATTCAAAATTTAAATAAATTTGGTTCGAAAGACCAAAAGTGGGAGAAAGATCAAAAAGCCCAAGGACAAAATTTTCCCTGGTAGAGCACTGGGGGTGTTATGGTTTGCGGGTGTATTGTTGCATTGGTTGGACTTTTGGGACTTTTTTAAAAACAGGGATAAGTTCTTCTAACATTTGGAAAATTTTTTGGGGCAAGTTGTTTTTCCCTTATTTGGCCTGGGAAAAGCCCCCAAAAAGAAAAATTTTTTAATAAAAAAACCCCAAGGTCCCCAACCCTGATTTTAACCTATTAATTTTAAATTTTTGGCCGAAAAACATAAAATTTTCACAAAAAAACCCCTGGTCATGGACAAGGGGAAAATATCCGTAATACAAGGGGGGGGAAACCGATGTCGGGGACACTAATAGAAAAAAATGGGAAAAAACCCAAGTATTTTTTAGATTTATATAAATAAATTACGTAAACAAAAATTATGCTTTTTTTTGCTTTAACAAATTTTTTTTTTTAAAAAAAAATTTTTTGTATGCCATAATGCTAAAATACATATCATGAAAATGAAAAAAAAAATTTATCCTTTTTAACAAAAATTTTTAAATGGAAAAGGTGTATGAAAATTTTTTTTACTGCCCCGAGATCACGAGTAATTTCAGGCATCAGTCCTTATGCGGCGCGGGGGATATCGGTCGACTTGTCGGCGTTCTCACTTTTTTAAAAAATGGACCGATGATCCCCACAAACCACACCAAACCGTTTTTATTTTATGAATCTCTTCCGTTTTTTTTCCCCCCGGGCAATTTTAAATCGCTTTTTCAGGGGGTTAAATTTTTGATGTTCAATAAAGGGCATCATGCCAGAATAGGGTCTAAAACGTCAAAAAACTTTTTCCATTATAATTTGTGACTTTGAATAGGCGATATTTAAACTTTCAAATTTTTTGGGAGTCACGTACACGGAATTTCCCAAACGCTTACTTCCGCTCTATATTCATTTATTTATCACACTTACACACCCACCAGCGGCCAGGGAATAAAAAGAAAAAATTTTCACAACTCCCCAAAAGGGGTCCATGGCAATTTGAAAATTTGGGGCAGTTGAAAAGGGTGGAATGGCGGCATTTACGCTGATCGATTCGCCAAACGGGGCGGTTAGTGACATTTTGTTTTCCGTCACGCCGCGCACAAACATAATCACGGAAACATAATTTTTGGGGTGAAAGGCCTGGGGTTTTGGCCCCGGGTTTAATGGCAAGCCCCCTGAAAATCAAAAGAAAAAAATATTTTGAACGCAACCTTTTGAATCATAACAAGATTCAATTAAAATTTTCGTACTTACCCCCGGGGATTGCGTGGGGTATGCCCACCAAGGGGCCGTCTTGGTGCGGATTAACGGTTTTGGTTTTGTTTTTGTTGTTTTTTTTTGGTTACTTTTTTAAAATTTTGGGCGGGGCGCTGGGTGATCGAAATGAAAGTTTTTTGGGGAGGGAAGGGAAAAAACCTCATTTGTTTTTCCCGCGGCCCCCAAATTTTTTCCAACTTTCTGCACCAAAGGGTTGAATGGGGCCCATAAATCATAACATATAATTGATTTTATAATATCTTATATATTATTATATAAAAATATCAAAAGCGCTACTGTTGTTCCCCGGGCAACTGATGCGGTAGAAGTCCAATGGGAGATTAATGTTTAGGTCCAGCTGTCAAAAAATTTTTTTTTTACAAAAAAACCCGATGAGTTTAAAAAATAAAATTTTTTAACTTTGATTTTCCATGTGACAACAGTGACGTGATCTGAAAAGGAAGAGTTTCCCTTTGGGAGATGGAGAATTAAAAAATTAAAGGAAATTATTGTTGTTGATTGCAGTTCTTTTTTTTACTTTTCGATGAGCACCTTTTAGATCAGATTAAATAAAAATTTTAAAAGGTTTTGTTTTGGCTTTAAAAATCAAAAATATATTTTTTTTAAACAATTTCTTTTTTTTTTCCATTTTTGATTTGGATAAGCCCTTTTTACACTTGAATATTTAAAATGACTAAAAACTTTGATAATAATTTTATAGCAAAAAAAAGGGGTAAAAAATTTTCTTTATTTTGGTTTTTTATGGGTTAGTTTTTGTGGAGCATATACTACAACTCTAAAAAAAAATAATTTCTTGAGGTTTAAAAAATATTTTAGACAATAATTTTCCCAAAATTTTGGAAATATTTACAAAAATTTGATTTGACGCCATTTGGCGGTGGGTACATAAAAATAGCAAAAGTCCAAACAATGGTTGACAAAACACATGAAAAAACTTTGCAAATGGTTGATATCCAAAAAAGAGAAAGCATCGGGTAAATATATCTTCGAAAAAAATCTTCTGATAACAGATTTTGAATTTGGGGGAAATCGCAAAAGAGATATGTATTTTTTTTTCCCCAAAATGCTCAAAAGAATTAATTCAGTTATCAAAACAAAAGGGTTTCCAACAACCTGAAGGGTTTGTTTGACTTTTTTTCCATAAAGAGGGGAAATTAAATGCATACTATTGGGTAGTCGAAAAGTCTTTTTTTTTTAATCAAACTTCAACTTATTTTTTTATATAGTATTTATAATGAACTTGAGGAATCGCAAAAAGTTAATTTTTTTAAAAAAATTCATGTAGAACGAAAAATCGAACTTTTTTTTGGCAGCCTTTTTTTTTATGGTTCAAAACCATTTTGATGATGAATGTTAAGTTCCCCTTGCGATGTCATGGTGTTTGTGGGCGGGGCCTGGGCAACCCATTTTGCCACTTTTTCCCGAAAGGGCGGGGAGCGGCTACTTTCACATCAAAATTTGGGCAGAAGCGAACGAACCAAGTTTTGTTACGAACTGATACAGATTGTCTGCGTAAACTTCACAAATTTCAATTGTGGCTTGCCCCCTTCTTTGTTTTTTTTACAAAGTTTTCAAAATACAGGAATTTCCCTTTTTTATTTTCACTCATTTTTTAATAGTTGAACTTTTTTCAACTTCCCCGAATTTAATTTTTACAAATGTGGGGTAGTATGGCAACCTAATTTTTAAAAATTCTTTTTTTAAATTTAAACCGAGCCGTCCGGCAACATTTTGAGTAAGAGGTCAACTGAACAATTTTAAAGATTCGGGTAAATAAAGAAAAAAAAAAGAACCCAAAATTGTGTTTGGGATTTTTCCGTAAATTGAGATAAGTAAAAAAGGTGTGGAAACAAACCCCCCCAGATATAGACTGCAACGACACTTTGACAAAAATGAAAAAAACTTTTCGACTGCCTAATATATGTACATATATCGGGCTGATCATCCCATTTTAACGCATTCAAAAAAGCCCTGAACAACGTTTTTGGGTATTTTGGAAAAGGGGGGGGCCATTTCTGACCCTTTGGGGTTTTTAGCAACATTTTGATTTGGAAACCATATTGAATTATAAAAATGTGGCCACCATTTGCCATAATTTTAAAAAGGAATGGAAACCATTTTCGTGAATATACTAACTATTTCTTGAACGTTCAATTAGTCAATGTCGTCGTAAATCTTCACTATTGTTCCATATGCAGATTTTTGCCGGGGAACGCCAAAGAAAAACTTCCCAGAAACCCCCTTTTCTAAAGCTTGCCCCAACCTCAGAGGTTGTCATCGT
>NW_026093813.1:0-17079 GCF_024586455.1 Bactrocera neohumeralis | reverse complement strand
CATGCAAGAAAATCAGTTTTATACCTAAATGTTAAAATCTGGAATTTTTCCTAATGCACTGCCATTTTGGCTTTTTGCAAACTTCAGTAAAATTATGGCATTTTTTCCAAATGCACTGCCGTTTTGGCTTTATGCAAGCTTGAGTAAGATAGTGAGGGTTAACTAACATTAATATGTCAACCTAATGATTTGAGGCAACTTGATATGGATTTCTAAATGTGTACATGCAAGAAAATCGGTTTTATACCTAAATGTAAAATTGTGAAATTTTTCCAAATGCACTGCCGTTATGGCTTTATGTCAACTTTAGTAATATGAAGAAAGTTAATTAACTTTAATATGTGAAGATAATGATTTGAGGTAACTTGATATGGATATCTAAATTTGTACATGCAAAAAAGTCGGTTTCCTACCTAATTGTAAATTGTGGAATTTTTCCAAATGCACTGCCCTTTTGGCTTTATGCCAACTTCTAGTAAGATCAAGAAAGTTAATTAACTTTAATTTGTAAACCTAATGATTTGAAGCAACTTGATATGGATTTCTAAATGTGTACATGCAAGAAAATCGACTTTATACCTAAATGTAAAATTGTGGAATTTTTCCAAATGCACTGCCGTTATGGCTTTATGCCAACTTGAGTAAGATGATAGAAGGTTAATTAACTTTAATATGTGAAGCTAATGATTTGAAGCAACTTGATATGGATTTCTAAATGTGTACATGCAAGAAAGTCGGTTTTATACCTAAAAGTAAAATTGTGGAATTTTTCCAAATGCACTGCCGTTATGGCTTTATGTCAACTTCAGTAAGATGAAGAAGGTTAATTAACTTTAATATGTGAAGCTTATGATTTAAGGCAACTTGATATGGATTTATAAATGCGTACATGCAAGAAAATCGGTTTTATACCTAAATGTAAAAATTGTGGAATTTTTTCCAAATGCACTGCCGTTATGGTCTTATGTCAACTTGAGTAAGATGAAGAAGGTTTATTAACTTTAATATGTTAAGCTAATGATTTGAGGTAACTTGATATGGATTTCTAAATGTGTACATGTAAGAAAATCGGTTTTACTCCTAAATGTAAAATTCTGGAATTTTTTCCAAATACACTGCCGTTTTTGCTTTATGTCAACTTGAGTAAGATGAAGAAGATTAATTAACGTTAATATGTTAAGCTAATGATTTGAAGCAACTTGATATGGATTTCTAAATGTGTACATGCAAGAAAAGCGGTTTTATACCTAAATGTAAAGTAATGGAATTTTTCCAAATGCACTGCCATTTCGGCTTTATGCCAACTTCTGTAAGATGAGGAAAGTTAATTAACTTTAGTATGTTAAGCTAATGATTTGAGGTAACTTGATATGGATTTCTAATTGTGTACATGCAAGAAAGTCGGTTTTATACCTAAATGTAAAATTGTGGAATTTGTCCCAAATGCACTGCCGTTTTGGCTTTATGCCAACTTGAGTAAGATGGTGATGTTATTTAATATTAATATGTTAAGCTAATGATTTGAAGCAACTTGATGTGGATTTCTAAATGTGTACATGCAAGAAAAGCGGTTTTATACCTAAATGTAAAATTCTGAAATTTTTACAAATGCACTGCCGTTTTAGCTTTATGCCAACTTCAGTAAGATGAAGAAGGTTAATTAGTTTTTATGTGAAGTTAATGATTTGAAGCAACTTGATATGGATTTCTAAATGTGTACATGCAAGAAAATCGGTTTTATACCTAAATGTAAAATTCTAGAATTTTTCCAAATGCACTGCCGTTTGGCTTTATGCCAACTTGAGTAAGATGAAGAAGGTTAATTAACTTTAATATGTTAATTAATGATTTGAAGCAACTTGATATGGATTTCTAAATGTGTACATGCAAGAAAATCGGTTTTATACCTAAATGTAAAATTGTGGAATTTTTCCAAATGCACTGCCGTTATGGTCTTATGTCAACTTGAGTAAGATGAAGAAAGTTAATTAACTTTAATATGTGAACTTAACGATTTGAAGCAACTTGATATGGATTTCTAAATGTGTACATGCAAGAAAGTCGGTTTTATACCTAAATATAAAATTGTGGAATTTTTTTTCCAAATGCACTGCCGTTATGGTCTTATGTCAACTTGAGTAAGATGGTGAGGGTTAATTAACTTTAATATGTAACTTGATTTGACCTTGATATGGATTTCTAAACGTGTACATACAAGAAATTCGGTTTTATACCTAAATGTAAAATTGTGGAATTTTTTCCAAATGCACTGCCGTTTTGGCTTTATGTCAACTTGAGTAAGATGAAGAAGGTTAATTAACTTTATATATGTTAAGCTAATGATGTGAGGCAACTTGATATGGATTTCTAAATGTGTACATGCAAGAAAAAATCGGTTTTATACCTAAATGTAAAATAGTGGAATTTTTCCAAATGCACTGCCGTTTTGGCTTTTTGTCAACTTCAGTAAGATGAAGAAAGTTAATTAACTATATTATGTACGAAGCTAATGATTTGAAGCAACTTGATATGGATTTCTAAATGTGTACATGCAAGAAAGTCGGTTTTATACCTAAATGGAAAATTGTGAAGTTTTTCCAAATGCACTGCCGTTTTGGCTTTATGCCAACTTGAGTAAGATGGTGATTGTTAATTAACTTTAATATGTTAAGCTAACGATTTGTGGCAACTTGATATTAATTTCTAAATGTGTACATGCAAGAAAATCGGTTTTATACCTAAATGTAAAATTGTGGAATTTTTCCAAATGCACTGCCGTTATGGCTTTATGTCAACTTCAGTAAGATGAAGAAGCTTAATTAACTGTAATGTGTGAAGCTAATGATTTGAAGCAACTTGATATGTATTACTAAATGTGTACGTGCAAGAAAATCGGTTTTACACCTAAATGTAAAATTATGGAATTTTCTCCAAATGCACTGCCGTTATGGTTTTATGTCAACTTGAGTAAGATGGTGAGGGTAAATTAACTTTAATATGTTAAGCTAATGATTTGAGGTAACTTGATATGGATTTCTAAATGTGTACATGCAAGAAAAGCGGTTTTATACCTAAATGTAAAATTGTGGAATTTTTCCAAATGCCCTGCCGTTATGGCTTTATGCCAACTTGAGTAAGATGAAGAAAGGTTAATTAACTTTAATATGTTAATGATTTTGAAGCAACTTGATATGGATTTCTAAATGTGTACATGCAAGAAAATCGGTTTTATACCTAAATGTAAAATTGTGGAATTTTTCCAAATGCACTGCCGTTATTGTCTTTATGTCAACTTCAGTAAGATGAAGAAAGGGTTAATTAACTTTAATATGTGAATTTAAAAATTTTAAACAACTTGATATGGATTTCTAAACCTGTACATGCAAGAAAATCGGTGTTTTACCTAAATGTAAAATTATGGAATTTTTTCCAAATGCACAGCCGTTATGGCTTTAAGTCAACTTGAGTAAGATGAAGAAGGTTAATTAACTTTAATATGTTAAGCTAATGATTTGAAGCAACTTGATATGGATTTCTAAATGTGTACATGCAAGAAAATCGGTTTTATACCTAAATGTAAAATTGTGGAATTTTTCCAAATGCACTGCCGTTATGGTCTTATGCCAACTTCTGTAAGATTAAGAAGGTTAATTAAATTTAATATGTGAAGCTAATGATTTCAAGCAACTTGATATGGATTTCTAAATTTGTACATGCAAGAAAGTCGGTTTTATACCTAAATGTAAAATTATGGAATTTTTCCAAATGCACTGCCGTTTTGGCTTTATGTCAACTTGAGTAAGATGAAGAAAGTTAATTAACTTTAAATATGTTAAGCTAATGATTTGAAGCCACTTGATATGTATTTCTAAATGTGTACATGCAAGAAGTCGGTTTCATACCTAAATGTAAAATTATGGAATTTTTCCAAATGCACTGCCGTTTTGGTTTAATGCCAACTTCAGTAAGATGAAGAAGGTTAATTAACTTTAATATGAGAATTTAACGATTTGAGGCAACTTGATATGGATTTCTAAATGTGTACATGCAAGAAAATCGGTTTTATACCTAAATGTTAAATTCGGTTTTTTTTCCAAATGCACTGCCGTTATTGTCTTTATGCCAACTTCTGTGAGATGAAGAAAGGGTTAATTAACTTTAATATGTGAATTTAATAACTTGAAACAAATTGATATAGATTTCTAAATGTGTACATGCAGGTAAATTGCTTTTATACCTAAATGTAAAATTGTGGAATTTTTCCAAATGCACTGCCGTTTTGGCTTTATGCCAACTTGTAAGATGAAGAAAGTTAATTAACTTTAATATGTGAAGCTAATGATTTGAAGCAACTTGATATGGATTTCTAAATGCCTACGTGCAAGAAAATCGGTTTTATACCTAAATGTAAAATTGTGGAATTTTTTCCAAATGCACTGCCGTTATGGCTTTATGTCAACTTTAGTAAGATGAAGAAAGTTAATTAACTTTAAGATGTGAATTTAATGATTTGAAGTAACTTGATATGGATTTCTAAATGTGTACATGCAAGAAAGTCGGTTTTATACCTAAATGTAAAATTGTGGAATTTTTCCAAATGCACTGCCGTTATGGCTTTATGTCAACTTGAGTAAGATGAAGAAAGTTAATTAACTTAGATATGTAAAGTTAATGATTTGAAAAAACTTGATATGGATTTCTAAATGTGTACATGCAAGAAAGTCGGTTTTATACCTAAATGTAAAATTGTGGAATTTTTCCAAATGCACTGCCGTTATGGCTTTATGCCAACTTCAGTAAGATGAAGAAGGTTAATTAACTTTAATATGTGAAGCTAATGATTTGAAGCAACTTGATATGGATTTCTAAATGTGTGGATGCAAGAAAGTCGGTTTTATACCTAAATGTAAAATTGTGGAATTTTTCCAAATGCACTGCCGTTTTGGTTTTATGCCAACTTCAGTGAATTTAATAATTTGAAACAACTTGATATGGATTTCTAAATGTGTACATGCAAGAAAGTCGGTTTTATACCTAAATGTAAAATTGTGGAATTTTTCCAAATGCACTGCCGTTATGGTTTATGCAACTTGAGTAAGATGAAGAAGATTAATTAATTTAAATATGTGAAGCTAATGATTTGAGGCAACTTGGTTTGTATTTCTAAATGTGTACATGCAAGAAAGTCGGTTTTATACCTAAATGTAAAATTGTGGAATTTTTCCAAATGCACTGCCGTTTTGGCTTTATGCCAACTTTAGTAAGATGAAGAAGGTTAATTAACTTTAATATGTGAAGCTAATGATTTGAAGCAACTTGATATATAATAATACCCAACGATATAAATTTCTAAATGTGTACATGCAAGAAAATCGGTTGTATGCCTAAATGTAAAATTGTGGAATTTTCTCCAAATGCACTGCCGTTATGGCTTTATGCAAACTTCAGTAAGAAGAAGAAAGTTAATTAACTTTAATATGTTAATGATTTGAAGCAACTTGATATGGATTTCTAAATGTGCACATACAAGAAAGTCGGTTTTATACCTAAATGTAAAATTGTGGAATTTTTTCCAAATGCACTGCCGTTTTGGCTTTATGCCAACTTGAGTAAGATGGTGAGGGTTAATTAACTTTAATATGTTAAGCTAACAAGTTGAGGCAACTTGATATGGATTTCTAAGTGTGTATATGCAAGAAAATCGGTTTTATACCTAGATGTAAAATTCTGGAATTTTTCCAAATGCACTGCCGTTATGGCTTTATGCCAACTTTAGTAAGATGAAGAAAGTTAATTAACTTTAATATGTGAATTTAATGATTTGAAACAACTTGATATGGATTTCCAAATGTGTACATGCAAGAAAGTCGATTTTATACCTAAATGTAAAATTGTGGAATTTTTCCAAATGCTCTGCCGTTATGGCTTTATGTCAACTTGAATAAGATGACAAAGGTTAATTAACTTTAATATGTTAAGCTAATTAATTTGAAGCAACTTGATATGGATTTCTAAATGTGTACATGCAAGAAAGTCGGTTTTATACCTAAATGTAAAATTATGGAATTTTTTCCAAATGCACTGCCGTTTTGGCTTTATGCCAACTTGAGTAAGATGGTGAAGGTTAATTAACTTTAATATGTTAAGCTAATGATTTAAGGTAACTTGATATGGATTTCAAAATGTGTACATGCAAGAAAGTCGGTTTTATACCTAAATGTAAAATTGTGGAATTTTTCCAAATGCACTGCCGTTTTGGCTTTATGCCAACTTCAGTAAGATGAAGAAGGTTAATTAACTTTAATATGTTAAGCTAATGATTTGAGGTAACTTGATATGGATTTCTAAATGTGTACATGCAAGAAAATCGGTTTTATACCTGGATGTAAAATTGTGGAATTTTTCCCAATGCACTGTCGTTTTGGCTTTATGCCAACTTGAGTAACATGAAGAAGGTTAAATAACTTAAATATATGAAGCTAATGATTTGAGGCAACTTGATATGGATTTCTAAATGTGTACTTGCAAGAAAACCGGTTTTATACCTAAATGTAAAATTGTGGAATCTTTCCAAATGCACTGCCGTTATGGCTGTATGCCAACTTCTGTAAGATAAAGAATGTTAATTATCTTTAATATGTGAAGCTAATGATTTGAAGCAAATTGATGTGGAGTTTTAAAAGTGTACATGCAAGGAAATCGGTTTTATACCAAAGTGTAAAATTAAGGAACTTCTTCCAAATGCACTGCCGTTATGGTCTTATGCCAACTTGAGTAAGGTGGTGGGGGTTAATTAACTTTAATATGTTAAGCTAATGAATTGAGGTAACTTGATATGGATTTCTAAATGTGTACATGCAAGAAAATCGGTTTTATACCTAAATGTAAAATTGTGATAATTTTTCCAAATGCACTGCCGTTATGGCTTTATGCCAACTTTGATAAGATGAAGAAAGTTAATTAACTTTAATATGTGAATTTAATTAATTTGAATTTAACTTGATATGGATTTCTAAATGTGTACATGCAAGAAAGTCGGTTTTTTTGATATATGTAAAATTGTGGAATTTTTCCAAATGCACTGCCGTTTTGGCTTTATGCCAACTTTAGTAAGATGGTCAAGGTTAATTAACTTTAATATGTTAAACTAACGATTTAAGGTAACTTGATATGGATTTCTAAATGTGTACATGCAAGAAAATCGGTTTTATACCTAAACGTAAACTTGTATAATTTTTCCAAATGTACTACCGTTATGGCTTTATGCCAATTTAAGTAAGATGAAGAAAGTTAATTAACTTTTATATGTGAAGCTAATAATTTGAAACAACTTGATATGGTTTTCGAAATGTGTATATGCAGAAAAGTCGGTTTTATACCTAAATGTAAAATTGTGGAATTTTTTTCCAAATGCACTGCCGATTTGGCTTTATGCCAATTTCGGTAAGAAGAAGAAGGTTAAACAACTTTAATATGTGAAGCTAATGATTTGAAGACACTGGGTATGTATTTCTAAATGTGAACATTCTAGAAAATCGGTTTTATACCTAAATGTAAAATTGTGGAATTTTTCCAAATGCTCTGCCGGTTTGGCTTTATGCCAACTTGAGTACGATGGTGAGATTTAATTAACTAAGATATGTTAAGCTAATGATTTGAAACAACTTGATATGGATTTCTAAATGTTTACATGCAAGAAAGTCGGTTTTATAGCTAAATGTAAAATTGTGGAATTTTTCCAAATCCACTGCTGTTATGGCTTTATGCCAACTTGAGTAAAATGTAGAAAGTTAACTAACTTTAATATGTGAATTTAGTAATTCAAAATAACTTGATATGGATTTCTAAATGTGTACATGCAAGATAATCGTATTTATACCTAAATGCAAATTACTGGAATTTTCCAAATGCACTGCCGTTTTGGCTTTATGCCAACTTCAATAAAATGAAGAAGGTTAATTAACTTTAATATGTGAAGCTTATGATTTGAAGCAACTTTATATGGATTTCTAAATGTGTACATGCAAGAAAATCGGTTTTATACCTAAATGTAAAATTGTGGAATTTTTTCAAATGCACTGCCGTTATGGCTTTATGTCAACTTGAGTAAGATGATAATAGTTAATTAACTTTAATATGTGAATTTAATAAGTTGAAGCAATTTGATATAGATTTCTAAATGTGTACATGCAAGAAAATTGGTTTTATATTTAACTGTAAAATTATGGAATTTTTCCAAATGCACTGCGTTATAGCTTTATATTAATTTACTTTAATATGTGAATTTAATAATTTGAAGCAACTTGATATGGATTTCTAAATGTGTACATGCAAGAAAGTCGGTTTTATACCTAAATGTAAAATTTTGGAAGTTTTCCAAATGCACTGCCGTTATGGCTTTATGCCAACTTTAGTAAGATGAAGGAGTTAATTTAACTTTAATATGTGAATTTAAAGATGCGAAGCAACTTGATATGGATTGCTAAATGTGAACATGCAAGAAAGTCGGTTTTATACCTACATGTAAAATTGTGGAATTTTTTCCAAATGCACTGCCGTTTTGGCTTTATGCCAACTTTAGTAAGATGAAGAAAGTTAATTAACTTTAATATGTGACGCTTATGAGTTGTGGCAACTTGATATGGATTTCTAAATGTGTACATGCAGATAAATCGGTTTTATACTTAAATGTATAATTATGGAATTTTTCCAAATGCACTGCCGTTTTGGCTTTATGGCAACTTCTGTAAGATGAAGAAGGTTAATTAACTTTAATATGTTAAGCTAATGATTTCAAACAACTTGATATGGATTTCTAACAGTGTACATGCAAGAAAGTCGGTTTTTTACCTAAATGTAAAATTGTGGAATTTTTCCAAATGCTCTGTCGATTTGGTTTTATGCCAACTTCAGTAAGATGAAGAAGGTTAATTAACTTTAATATGTGAAGCTAATGATTTGAAGCAACTTGATATGGATTTCTAAATGTGTACATGCAAGAAAATCGGTTTTATACCTAAATGTAAAATTGTGGAATTTTTCCAAATGCACTGCCGTTATGGCTTTATGCCAACTTCTGTAAGATTAAGAAGGTTAATTCACTTTAATGTGTGAAGCTTATGATTTGAAGCAACTTGATATGGATTTCTAAATGTGTACTTGCAAGAAAACCGGTTTTATACCTAAATGTAAAATTGTGGAATCTTTCCAAATGAACTGCCGTTATGGCTTTATGCCAACTTTAGTAAGATGAAGAAAGTTAATTAACTTTAATATGTGAAGCTAATGATTTGAAGCAACTTGATATGGATTTCTAAATGTGTACATGCAAGAAAGTCGGTTTTATACCTAAATGTAAAATTATGGAATTTTTCCAAATGCACTGCCGTTATGGTCTTATGCCAACTTCTGAGTAAGATGAAGAAAGTTAATTAACTTTAATATGTGAATTTAATGATTTGAAATTTAACTTGATATGGATTTCTAAATGTGTACATGCAAGAAAATCGGTTTTATACCTAAATGTAAAATTGTGGAATTTTTCCAAATGCACTGCCGTTATGGCTTTATGCCAACTTCAGTAAGATGAAGAAGGTTAATTAACTTTAATATGTGAAGAATTTAATGATTTGAGCAACATGATGGGGATTTCTAAATGTGTAGATGCAAGAAAATCGGTTTTATACCTAAATGTAAAATTCTGCCATTTTTCCAAATGCACTGACGTTTCGGCTTTATGCCAACTTCTGTAAGATGAAGAAGTTTAATTAACTTTAATATGTGAAGCTAATGATTTGAATCGACTTCGATTTGGATTTCTAAATGTGTACATGCAAGAAAATCAGTTTTATACCTAAATGTAAAATTCTGCATTTTTTCCAAATGCACTGCCGTTATGGTCTTATGCCACATCAACTTCAAGATAATGAATTGAAGCAACTTGATATGGATTTCTAAATGTGTAAATGCAAGAAAGTCGGTTTTATACCTAAATGTAAAATTATGGAATTTTTTCCAAATGCACTGCCGTTATGGCTTTATGCCAACTTTAGTAAGATGAAGAAAGTTAATTAACTTTAATTTGTGAAGCTAATGATTTGAAGCAAATTGATATGGAGTTTTAAAAGTGTACATGCAAGGAAATCGGTTTTATACCAAAATGTAAAATTAAGGAACTTCTTCCAAATGCACTGCCGTTATGGTCTTATGCCAACTTGAGTAAAATGATGATGGTTAATTAACTTTAATATGTGAATTTAATAATTTGAAACAACTTGATATGGATTTCTTAATGTGTACATGCAAGAAAGTCGGTTTTATACCTAAGTGTGAAAATGTGGATTTTTTCCAAATGCACTGCCGTTATGGCTTTATGCCAACTTTAGTAAGATGAAGAAAGTTAATTAACTTTAATATGTGAATTTAATAATTTGAAGCAACTTGATATGGATTTCTAAATGTGTACATGCAAGAAAGTCGGTTTTATACCTAAATGTAAAATTGTGGAATTTTTTCCAAATGCACTGCCGTTATGGTCTTATGTCAACTTGAATAAGATGGTGAGGGTTAGTTAACTTTAATATGTGAAGCTTATGATTTAAAGCCATTCAACATATATTGCCAAACGTGTATATGCAAGAAAATCGGTTTTATACCTTAATTTAAATTATGGAATTTTTCCAAATGCACTGCCGTTATGGTCTTACGTCAACTTGAGTAAGATGATAAGGGTTAATTAACATTAATATGTGAATTTAATAATTTGAAACAACTTGATATGGATTTTTAAATGTGTACATGCAAGAAAGTCGGTTTTATACCTAAATGTAAAATTATGGAATTTTTCCAAATGCCCTGCCGTTATGGTCTTATGTCAACTTGAGTAAGATGAAGAAAGTTAATTAACTTAAATATGTGAATTTAATAATTTGAAACAATCTGACATGGATTTCTAAATGCGTATATGCAAGAAAGTCGGTTTTATACCTAAATGTAAAATATGGATTTTTTTCCAAATGCACTGCCGTTTTGGCTTTATGCCAACTTGAGTAAGATGGTGAGGGTTAATTAACATTAATATGTTAAGCTGATGATTTGAGGCAACTTTATATGGATTTCTAAATGTGTACATGCAAGAAAGTCGGTTTTATACCTAAATGTAAAATTATGGATTTTTTTCCAAATGCACTGCCGCTATGGCTTTATGCCAACTTTAGTAAGATGAAGAAAGTTAATTAACTTTAATATGTGAATTTAATAATTTGAATCAACTTGAGATGTATTTCTAAATGTGTACATGCAAGAAAATCGGTTTTATACCTAATTTTATATCCAAATGCACTGCCGTTTTGGCTTTATGCCAACTTTAGTAAAATAAAGAAAGTTAATTAACTTTAATAAGAAAAGTTTATGATTTGAAGCAACTTGATATAGATTTCTAAATGTGTATATGCAAGAAAATCGGTTTTATACCTAAATGTAAAATTATGGAATTTTTCCAAATGCATTACCGTTATGGCTTTATGCCAACTTTAGTAAGATGAAGAAAGTTAATTAACTTTAATATGTTAAGCTAATGATTTGAAACAACTTGATATGGACTCCTAAATGTGTACATGCAGAAAAATCGGTTTTATACCTAAACGTAATATTGTGGAATTTTTCCAAATGCTCTTCCGTTATGGCTTTATGCCAACTTTAGTAAGATGAAGAAGGGTTAATTAACTTAAATATGTGAAGCTAATGATTTGAAACAACTTGATATGGATTTCTAAAAGTGTACATGCCAGAAAGTCGGTTTTATACCTAAATGTAAAATTATGGAATTTTTTCCAAATGCACTGCCGTTTTGGCTTTATGCCAACTTGAGTAAGATGGTGAGGGTTTATTAACTTTAATATGTTAAGCTAATGATTTGAAGCAACTTGATATGGATTTCTAAATGTGTACATGCAAAAAATCGGTTTTATACCTAAATGTAAAATTATGGAAAATTTCCACATGCTCTGCCTTTATGGGTTTTTGTCAACTTAAATAAGATAATGAGGGTTAGTTAACTTTAATATGTGAAGCTAATGATTTCAAGCAATTGATATGGATTTCTAAATGTGTACATGAAAGGAAGTCTATTTTATACCTAAATGTAAAATTATGGAATTGTTTCCAAATGCACTGCCGTAAGGGTCTAATGTCAACTTGAGTAAGATGAAGAAATTAATTAACTTTAATATGTAATGAATTTAATAATTTGAAAAATCAACTTGATATGGATTTCTAAATGTGTACATGCGAGAATATCGGTTTCATACCTAAATGTAAAATTGTGAAATTTTTTAAATGCACTATCGTTTTGGCTTTATGCCAACTTCAGTAAGATGAAGAACGTTAATTACTTAAATCATTGCAGCTAATGATTTGAAGCAACTTGATATGGATTTCTAAATGTGTACATGCAAGAAAATCGGTTTTATACCTAAATGTAAAATTGTGGAATTTTTCCAAATGCACTGCCGTTTTGGCTTTATGCCAACTTCTGTAAGACGAAGAAAGTTTAAATAATTTTTAATATGTGAAGCTAATGATTTGAAGTAAGCCTATGTGGATTTCTAAATGTGTACATGCAAGAAAATCGGTTTTATACCTAAATGTAAAATTGTGGAATTTTTCCAAATGCACTGCCGTTTTGGCTTTATGCCAACTTTAGTAAGATGAAGAAAGTTAATTAACTTTGATATGTGAAGCTAATAATTTGAAACAACTTGATATGGATTTCTAAATGTGTACATGCAAGAAAATCGGTTTTATACCTAAATGTAAAATTCTGGAATTTTATAAATGCACTTTCATTTTCCTTATCCCAACTTCAGTAGGATGAATAAGATTAATTAACTTTAATATGTGATATTAATAATTTGAAACAACTTGATATGGATTTCTAAAAGTGTACATGCCAGAATATCGGTTTTATATCTAAATATAAAATTGTGGAATTTTTCCAAATGCACTGCCGTTTTGGCTTTATGCCAACTTTAGTAAGATGAAGAATTTTATTTAACTTTAACATCTAATATTATATGTTAAGAAAATGATTTGAAGCAACTTGAAATGGATTTCTAAATGTGTACATGCAAGAAAGTCGGTTTTATACCTAAATGTAAAATTGTGGAATTTTTTCCAAATGCACTGCCGTTTTGGCTTTATGCCAACTTGAGTAAGATGGTACGAAGGTTAATAACCTTTAATATGTTAAGCTAATGATTTGAAGCAACTTCGGTTTTTATTTCTAATTGCTGTACATGCAAGAAAATCGGTTTTATACCTAAATGTAAAATTGTGGAATTTTTCCAAATGCACTGCCGTTATGGCTTTATGCCAACTTTTGTAAGATGAAGAAAGTTAATTAACTTTAATATGTGAATTTAATAATTTGAAACAACTTGATATGGATTTCTAAATGTGTACATGCCAGAAAATCGGTTTTATACCTAAATGTAAAATTGTGGAATTTTTTCCAAATGCACTGCCGTTTTGGCTTTATGCCAACTTGAGTAAGATGAAGAAAGTTAACTAATTTTAATATGTGAAGCTTATGATTTGAGGTAACTTGATAAGGATTTCTAAATGTGTTCATGCCAGAAAATCGGTTGTATACCTAAATGTAAAATTGTGGAATTTTTCCAAATGCACTGCCGTTTTGGCTTTATGCCAACTTCTTGTAAGATGAAGAAGGTTAATTAACTTTAATATGTGAAGCTAATGATTTGAAGCAACTTTATACGGATTTCTAAATGTGTACATGCAAGAAAGTCGGTTTTATACCTAAATGTAAAATTATGGAATTTTTCCAAATGCACTGTCGTTTCGGCTTTATGCCAACTTCTCTAAGATGAAGAAAGTTAATTAACTTTAATATGTGAAGATAATGATTTGAAGTATCTTGAAATGGATTTCTAAATGTGTACATGCAAGAAAGTCGGTTTTATACCTAAATGTAAAATTGTGGAATTTTTCCAAATGCACTGCCGTTTTGGCTTTATGCCAACTTCAGTAAGATGAAGAAGGTTAATTAACTTTAATATGTTAAGATAATGATTTGAAATAACTTGGTATGGATTTCTAAATGTGTACATGCAAGAAAGTCGGTTTTATACCTAAATGTAAAATTGTGGAATTTTTCCAAATGCACTGCCGTTTTGGCTTTATGCCAACTTCTGTAAGATGAAGAAAGTTAATTAACTTTAATATGAGTATTTAATAATTTGAAACAACTTGATATGGATTTCTAAATGTGTACATGCAAGAAAGTCGGTTTTATACCTAAATGTAAAATTGTGGAATTTTTCCAAATGCACTGCCGTTTTGGCTTTATGCCAACTTCAGTAAGATGAAGAAGGTTAATTAACTTTAATATGTGAAGCTAATGATTTGAAGCAACTTGATATGGATTTCTAAATGTGTAACATGCCCAGAAAATTCGGTTTTATACCTAAATGTAAAATTGTGGAATTTTTCCAAATGCACTGCCGTTATGGCTTTATACCAAGAAGAAGAAAGTTAATTATCTTTAATTGTCAACTTTAAGATGTGAATTTAATTAACTTAAATTTAACTTGATATGGATTTCTAAATGTGTACAAGCACGAAAGTCGGTTTTATACCTAAATGTAAAATTGTGGAATTTTTTCCAAATGCACTGCCGTTATGGTCTTATGTCAACTTGAGTAAGATGATGAGGGTTAATTAACTTTAGTATGTGAAGCTAATGATTTGAAGCAACTTAATATGGATTTCTAAATGTGTACATGCCAGAAAATCGGTTTTATACCTAAATGTAAAATTGTGAAATTTTTCCAAATGCACTGCCGTTATGGCTTTATGCCAACTTCAGTAAGATGAATAAGGTTAATTAACTTTAATATGTGAAGATAATGATTTGAAGCAACTTGATATGGATTTCCAAATGTGTACATGTAAGAAAGTCGGTTTTATACCTAAATGTAAAATTATGGAATTTTTTCCAAATGCACTGCCGTTTTGGCTTTATGCCAACTTGAGTAAGATGGTGAGGGTTAATTAACTTTAATATGTTAAGCTAATGATTTGAGGTAACCTGATATGGATTTCTTAATGTGTACATGCAAGAAAGTCGGTTTTATACCTAAATGTAAAATATGGAATTTTTCCCAAATGCACTGCCGTTTTTGCTTTATGCCAACTTTTGTAAGATGAAGAAAGTTAATTAACTTTAATATGTGAATTTAATAATTTGAAGCAACTTGATATGGATTTCTAAATGTGTACATGCAAGAAAGTCGGTTTTATACCTAAATGTAAAATTAAGGAATTTTTCCAAATGCACTGTCGTTATGGTCTTATGTCAACTTGAGTAAGATGGTGAGGGTTAATTAATTAACTTTAATATGTGAAGCTAATGATTTGAAGCAACTTGATATGGATTTCTAAATGTGTACATGCAAGAAAGTCGGTTTTATACCTAAATGTAAAATTGTGGAATTTTTCCAAATGCACTGCCGTTATCGGCTTTATGCCAACTTCAGTAAGATGAATAAGGTTAATTAACTTTAATATGTGAAGCTAATGATTTGAGGCAACTTGATATGGATTTCCAAATGTGTACATGCAAGAAAGTCGGTTTTATACCTAAATGTAAAATTATGGAATTTTTTCCAAATGCACTGCCGTTTTGGCTTTATGCCAACTTGAGTAAGATGGTGAGGGTTAATTAACTTTAATATGTTAAGCTAATGATTTAAGGTAACTTGATATGGATTTCTAAATGTGTACATGCAAGAAGATCGGTTTTATACCTTAATGTAAAATTGTGGATTTTTTTCCAAATGCACTGCCGTTATGGTCTTATGCCAACTTTTGTAAGATGAAGAAAGTTAATTAACTTTAATATGTGAATTTAATAATTTGAAACAACTTGATATGGATTTCTAAATGTGTACATGCAAGAAAGTCGGTTTTATACCTAAATGTAAAATTGTGGAATTTTTTCCAAATGCACTGCCGTTATGGTCTTATGTCAACTTCTGTAAGATGAAGAAGGTTAATCAATTAACTTTAATATGTGAAGCTAATGATTTGAAGCAACTTGATATGAATTTCTAAATGTGTACATGCAAGAAAATCGGTTTTATACCTAAATGAAAAATTGTGGAATTTTTCCAAATGCACTACCGTTTTGGCTTTATGCGAACTTCTGTAAGATGGTGAAGGTTAATTAACTTTAATATGTGAAGCTAATGATTTGAAATAACTTGATATGGATTTTTAAATGTGTACATGCACGAAAGTCGGTTTTATACCTAAATGTAAAATTGTGGAATTTTTTCCAAATGCCCTGCCGTTATGGCTTTATGCCAACTTCAGTAAGATGAAGAAGATTACTTAACTTTAATATGTGAAATAATTAATTTGAAACAACTTGATATGGATTTCTAGAAGTGTACATTCAAGAAAATCGGTTTTATACCTAAATGTAAAATTATGGAATTTTTCCAAATGCACTGCCGTTTTGGCTTTATGCCAACTTCTGTAAGATGAAGAAAGTTAATTTACTTTAATATGTGAACTTAATGATTTGAAGAAACTTGATATAGATTTCTAAATGTGTACATGCTAGAAAGTCGGTTTTATACCTAAATGTAAAATTGTGGAATTTTTTCCAAATGCACTGCCGTTATGGTCTTATGTCAACTTGAGTAAGATGGTGAGGGTTAATTAACTTTAATATGTTAAGCTAATAATTTGAGGTAACTTGATATGGATTTCGAAATGTGTACATGCAAGAAAGTCGGTTTTATACCTAAATGTAAAATTATGGAATTTTTCCAAATGCGCTGCCGTTTTGGCTTTATGCCAACTTCAGTACGATGAAGAAGGTTAATTAGCTTTAATGTGTGAAGCTAATGGTTTGAAGCAACTTGATATGGATTTCTAAAAGTAAACACCCCAGAAATTCGGTTTTATACCTAAATGTAAAATTGTGGAATTTTTCCAAATGCACGGCCGTTATGGCTTTATACCAAGAAGAAGAAAGTTAATTATCTTTAA
>NW_026093812.1:0-4283 GCF_024586455.1 Bactrocera neohumeralis | reverse complement strand
ATTGGAAGAAACTCAATATCGATTGCTAGATGTGTATATACAAGAATATCGACTTTATACCTAAATATAAGAAGGTGGAATTCTTCCAAATGCACTGCCGTTATGGCTTTATATCCACTTCAGTAAGATGAAGAAGGTTAATTAACTTAAATAAGTGAAGAAAATGATTTGAAGAAACTCAATATCGATTGCTAAATGTGTATATACAAGAATATCGACTTTATACCTAAATATATGAAGGTCGAATTCTTCCAAATGCACTGCCGTTATGGCTTTATATCCACTTCAGTAAGATAAAGAAGGTTAATTAACTTAAATAAGTGAAGAAAATGATTTGAAGAAACTCAATATCGATTGCTTAATGTGTATATACAAGAATATCGACTTTATTCCTAAATATAAGAAGGTGGAATTCTTCCAAATGCACTGCCGTTATGGCTTTATATCCAATTCAGTAAGATAAAGAAGGTTAATTAACTTAAATAAGTGAAGGAAATGATTTGAAGCAACTCAATATCGATTGCTAAATGGGTATATACAAGAATATCGACTTTATGCCTAAACATAAGAAGGTGGAATTCTTCCAAATGCACTGCCGTTATGACTTTTTATCCACTTCAGTAAGATGAAGAAGGTTAATTAACTTAAATAAGTGAAGAAATGATTTGAAGAAACTCAATGATTTGAAATATCGACTTTGTGGCAATATCGAATTTTTCTAAATGTTATGGTATATCCACTTCAGTAAACAAGAATATCGAAATAAGTGAAGAAAATGATTTGAAGAAACTCAATATTGATTGCTATATGTGTATATACAAGAATATCGACTTTATACCTAAATATAAGAAGGTGGAATTCTTCCAAATGCACTGCCGTTATGGCTTTATATCCACTTCAGTAAGATGAAGAAGGTTAATTAACTTAAATAAGTGAAGGAAATGATTTGAAACTCAATATTGATTGCTAAATGTGTATATACAAGAATATCGACTTTATAGCTAAATATAAGAAGGTGGAATTCTTCCAAATGCACTGCCGTTATGGCTTTATATCCACTTCAGTAAGATAAAGAAGGTTAATTAACTTAAATAAGTGAAGAAAATGATTTGAAGAAACTCAATATTGATTGCTAAATGTGTATATACAAGAATATCGACTTTATAGCTAAATATAAGAAGGTGGAATTCTTCCAAATGCACTGCCGTTATGGCTTTATATCCACTTCAGTAAGATAAAGAAGGTTAATTAACTTAAATAAGTGAAGGAAATGATTTGAAGAAACTCAATATCGATTGCTAAATGTGTATATACAAGAATATCGACTTTATACCTAAATATAAGAAGGTGGAATTCTTCCAAATGCACTGCCGTTATGGCTTTATGTCCACTTCAGTAAGATAAAGAAGGTTAATTAACTTAAATAAGTGAAGAAAATGATTTGAAGAAACTCAATATCGATTGCTAAATGTGTATATACAAGAATATCGACTTTATACCTAAATATAAGAAGGTGGAATTCTTCCAAATGCACTGCCGTTATGGCTTTATATCCACTTCAGTAAGATGAAGAAGGTTAATTAACTTAAATAAGTGAAGAAAATGATTTGAAGAAACTCAATATTGATTGCTAAATGTGTATATACAAGAATATCGACTTTATAGCTAAATATAAGAAGGTGGAATTCTTCCAAATGCACTGCCGTTATGGCTTTATATCCACTTCAGTAAGATGAAGAAGGTTAATTAACTTAAATAAGTGAAGAAAATGATTTGAAGAAACTCAATATCGATTGCTAAATGTGTATATACAAGAATATCGACTTTATACCTAAATATAAGAAGGTGGAATTCTTCCAAATGCACTGCCGTTATGGCTTTATATCCACTTCAGTAAGATAAAGAAGGTTAATTAACTTAAATAAGTGAAGAAAATGATTTGAAGAAACTCAATATTGATTGCTAAATGTGTATATACAAGAATATCGACTTTATAGCTAAATATAAGAAGGTGGAATTCTTCCAAATGCACTGCCGTTATGGCTTTATATCCACTTCAGTAAGATGAAGAAGGTTAATTAACTTAAATAAGTGAAGAAAATGATTTGAAGAAACTCAATATCGATTGCTAAATGTGTATATACAAGAATATCGACTTTATACCTAAATATAAGAAGGTGGAATTCTTCCAAATGCACTGCCGTTATGGCTTTATATCCACTTCAGTAAGATAAAGAAGGTTAATTAACTTAAATAAGTGAAGGAAATGAATTGAAGAAACTCAATATCGATTGCTAAATGTGTATATAGAAGAATATCGACTTTATACCTAAATATAAGAAGGTGGAATTCTTCCAAATGGACTGCCTTTATGGCTTTATATCCACTTCAGTAAGATAAAGAAGGTTAATTAACTTAAATAAGTGAAGAAAATGATTTGAAGAAACTCAATATTGATTGCTAAATGTGTATATACAAGAATATCGACTTTATAGCTAAATATAAGAAGGTGGAATTCTTCCAAATGCACTGCCGTTATGGCTTTATATCCACTTCAGTAAGATAAAGAAGGTTAATTAACTTAAATAAGTGAAGAAAATGATTTGAAGAAACTCAATATCGATTGCTAAATGTGTATATACAAGAATATCGACTTTATACCTAAATATAAGAAGGTGGAATTCTTCCAAATGCACTGCCGTTATGGCTTTATATCCACTTCAGTAAGATAAAGAAGGTTAATTAACTTAAATAAGTGAAGAAAATGATTTGAAGAAACTCAATATTGATTGCTAAAGGTGTATATACAAGAATATCGACTTTATAGCTAAATATAAGAAGGTGGAATTCTTCCAAATGCACTGCCGTTATGGCGTTATATCCACTTCAGTAAGATGAAGAATGTTAATTAACTTAAATAAGTGAAGAAAATGATTTGAAGAAACTCAATATCGATTGCTAAATGTGTATATACAAGAATATCGACTTTACACCTAAATATAAGAAGGTGGAATTTTTCCAAATGCACTGCCGTTATGGCTTTATATCCACTTCAGTAAGATGAAGAAGGTTAATTAACTTAAATAAGTGAAGGAAATGATTTGAAGAAACTCAATATCGATTGCTAGATGTGTATATACAAGAATATCGACTTTATAGCTAAATATAAGAAGGTGGAATTCTTCCAAATGCACTGCCGTTATGGCTTTATATCCACTTCAGTAAGATAAAGAAGGTTAATTAACTTAAATAAGTGAAGGAAATGATTTGAAGAAACTCAATATCGATTGCTAAATGTGTATATACAAGAATATCGACTTTATACCTAAATATAAGAAGGTGGAATTCTTCCAAATGCACTGCCGTTATGGCTTTATATCCACTTCAGTAAGATAAGGAAGATTAAATAAGTGAAGAAAATGATTTGAAGAAACTCAATATCGATTGCTAAATGTGTACATACAAGAATATCGACTTTATATCTAAATATAAGAAAGTGGAATTCTTCCAAATGCACTGCCGTTATGGCTTTATATCCACTTCAGTAAGATAAAGAAGGTTAATTAACTTAAATAAGTGAAGAAAATGATTTGAAGAAACTCAATATTGATTGCTAAATGTGTATATACAAGAATATCGACTTTATAGCTAAATATAAGAAGGTGGAATTCTTCCAAATGCACTGCCGTTATGGCGTTATATCCACTTCAGTAAGATGAAGAAGGTTAATTAACTTAAATAAGTGAAGGAAATGATTTGAAGAAACTCAATATCGATTGCTAAATGTGTATATACAAGAATATCGACTTTATACCTAAATATAAGAAGGTGGAATTCTTCCAAATGCACTGCCGTTATGGCTTTATATCCACTTCAGTAAGATGAAGAAGGTTAATTAACTTAAATAAGTGAAGTAAATGATTGGAAGAAACTCAATATCGATTGCTAGATGTGTATATACAAGAATATCGACTTTGTACCAAATATAAGAAGGTGGAATTCTTCCAAATGCACTGCCGTTATGGCTTTATATCCACTTCAGTAAGATAAAGAAGGTTAATTAACTTAAATAAGTGAAGGAAATGATTTGAAGAAACTCAATATCGATTGCTAAATGTGTATATACAAGAATATCGACTTTATAGCTAAATATAAGAAGGTGGAATTCTTCCAAATGCACTGCCGTTATGGCTTTATATCCACTTCAGTAAGATAAAGAAGGTTAATTAACTTAAATAAGTGAAGAAAATGATTTGAAGAAACTCAATATTGATTGCTAAATG
>NW_026093811.1:0-5241 GCF_024586455.1 Bactrocera neohumeralis | reverse complement strand
CCGCGCCGTCGAGGCTCGCGGGGAACTGCACGGAGCTCGCGCGTTTCTTCATCGGCTTTCCATCCGGCCCAAAAGACGATCGAGGTGCCGTGGCCGGAGGAGCCTTTCAGGCACTGCGCGGTGGTCGACCCTCCGTGCCTATTCGATGCGCCCTTCTCGACGAACGACGAGAACCGAGGAAGAAACGCCATCGTCGATCGGCACGCGAGTCTCCTCATTGTCCTCATTGTCATCGTCGCGAACTCGCGTGCGAGGCGGTGCGCTGACCGACTGCGCGAGAGCGCGACGCAGTGGCACTGCGGGCACTCAATGAAGCGGCCCGCGTTGTCACAGTTGACCAGAGCGCAGGGCTGACAGGCGTAGTGGCGGCAGTCCACGAGGGAGAAGAAGGCAAGACGGGCGCGTGGGGTCGGCCGCCGAGGCGGTCGCCCGCCGCTTACAAAAGACGCAGAGGCTCTTCTCCTTGCGGGAGGTGTAACCGGCGCCTCCGGTCGCGCTGCTAGCGCCTACGTGGCTGGAGGCAACGGAAATGTTTTGAGACTGAAGATTCGCCATTGTTTTTTTTTTTTTCTAGTCAAAGAAAGAAAAAAAACAAAACAACAACAACACCAAAAGTCAAAAAAAAAAAGTTAGGAACAAACAAATGTGTTAGACAAAAAAAAGAATACACAAATGAGTATTAAAAAAAGAAAAAAAGAAAGAGAGTTTGACACTTCTATGGAGGAAAACGAAAAGAAAAGAAAAGAAAAGAAAAGAAAAAAAGCTTGTCGTTATGATGTGTGTGTGTACGTCCAAGAAGCAGCCACTCTTTCGACTTCGCTTGACGCAAAAAAAAAAAAACCGAGGAGCAACAACAACAACAAAAAAGGAAAAAAAAACAACTCGAACAAACTGAAACGAGAGAGAGAGAGAAAGACAGGACGAGGGTCAGGCACACACACACACACACTAAAAAAAAAAGGGGCCGTTTTTCCTTTGGTATTTTTCCCACGAATGCTGTTGCGATTCACAAAAAAAAAGGTCAAACAAAAAAAAAAATAATTAAAAAAAAAAGAAAAAAAAAGGAGAAAAAAGGAGGAAAAGAGAGAAAGACGTCGATTATTTTCTTTTTTTTTTGTTTGTTTGTTATTGTCCATGCAAGGAAGCTCCTTTCGAGTCTAAGCAAACGGCACCATCCTCTCTCCCTCTCTCTTTTGTTCAATACGTGGGCGTTCTGTCTTCTGTCCACAGTTTTCTCTCCGCCCACCCACAAAACAATCTCTCGTTCTTCGCGTGTGTGTTCTTTTTTTTTTTTTTTCTGAGTGCATCGATTGATGCGTGAAGAAGAACAAGAAAGAAAAAGAGAGTAGGTCGAATGCCTCGCGCAATTCCATCGACTACAGGATACCGCAGGCGTGTAGAAGGGCACCGAAGTGCCTGAAGATGAAAAGTATTGTGAAAAAAAAAGAAAGTAAAAAAAAGAAAATAAAAAAGATCCTTCGAAAAAGGCATTGGGAAAAATAAAATAATAAAAAAAGCATGAAAAAGGAAAGAAAGAAGAGTTTTGTTCGTTTGCTGTTAACAGCGTCATTTTCTTAAGTCATTCTTTCTTTCGATGAGAGAAGAGTAAAAGGAGAGGGAAATGAAGAAGAGAAAAAAAAAGGCAAATCTCCCATTAGTGTCAACAAAACAAAAAAAAGAAAAAGAAGAAGAAGAAAAAAAGAATGAAGCAGCGTTGTCGTTGACGAACTTCGTCCGGAGAGTCTGGCCTCTGTCTCACGCTGACAGAGGCCAGACTTTTTTTTTTTAGGGGATTCTTTTTTTTACCTCTTTTATTCTTCCTTTTTCTTTTTGTCTCTCTCTCTCTTTCTTTCTGATGCGGCAGCGTCGTGGACCACTGCATCCGCAGTGGAGAAGAGGTGCAGAGACTTCTTCTTTGCGCTCCTCTCTATTTTTTTTTTCTTCGACGAAACAACGCCTCGACACCATCACCGACGCAGCGGGACTGTTGGTGGAACAGAATGAAAAGAAAAAAAAAGAGAGGAGTAAAAAAAAGAAGGTGAGAGAGAGAGAGAGAGAGACAGACACACACACAAAAAAAGGGTGAAAAGCAAAGGCAAAAGAGAAGCGAGTGGTGGTGATGGTGGCGATGGTGGTTGTGGTGGCAGCGGGGGTGGAACACACACACGCAAGATAAAAACAAAGCAATGCCAGCAAAACAACAACAACAAAAAAAGAAGTGAAGAAAACAAAAAAAAGGTGTTTTGTATGGATCGCAGAGCTCATCTTCCATTCTTCAAAAAAAAAAAAAGCACACACACACACAAAAAGAAAGTCCACACACACACACACACAGACATACATGCGGACAGGAAGAGAGCATCGACAGGCAGGCAGGCAGCCGCTCCCGATCGCGAATTGAGGGAGAGGAAAAAATTGATGCGTGCAGAAAATAACGCAAAAAAAAAAAGCTAGTTCGTGTTGTGTGAAAAAAAAAAAGAAAGAGAAAGAGAAAAAGAGGGATCTTCCCCCGTGTCCACTGCCGCTCCGAGTGCCTCCACCAGACGCAGCAGTTTTCGAGTGAAGGAGTGACCGCTGGCGAAGTACCCCTCTTCTCCCCCTCCTCGAGGTAGTCGCCTTCTTCGTCACATTCTCTGCCTTCTTTCTCCTTTTACTCAGAGAAAAAAAAAGGGGGGGAGAGAACGTCTCTCTAAAAAGAGCCTTTAAAACGAAAGATTGTACTGGATCGACAGCTCATTTGTCTCACGTGGTCAATCCTTTCTTTCTTTCTCGCAGATTGACCAAAAACAAAAAAAGAAAAAAAAAGAAGGGACCAGGAGGCTATGCCACGAGGGTTCCCCAAAAGAGAAAAAGAGAGTGAGAGAGAGAAGAAAAAAAAAAGAAATGAAGAAAAATAAAACACGGTGTTACGCAACCGCAAACGAGCGCTAAAAGGCGGTGCCCAATGTGAATGCGCCCCCCTCTCTGCAAAAAGCTAGAGCGTCGGATCAGGGAAGAGAGAGAAAGAAAGAGAAAGAGAGAGAGGGGGGGGGGGAGGGAAAGAAAGAGAGAAAAAAAGAAAGAAAAAGAAAAAGAGGTGCAAGGACGGGCAAAAAAAAAAGTGAAAGACGCCAATCCAAAGTAGTGACGGGAAAAGAGAAAAAAAAAAACACACAGAGAGAGAGAAAAGCTGGGGGAGTGCTCGGCGCTGCTTCCTTGTTGTTGTTGTTGTTGTGATTGGCGGTCCTTACGCAAAACCTGCAAATGCGGCAGCCAAGTCGCTGGCGATATCCGCGAGCTTCGCCTCGACTTCAGCGGTCGTCTTCGTCCTGTCCTCGTCACTTGTGAGGCTCTCACCGTCGACGTCGCGGACCTCTTCCTCGTTGTCGACGTTGTGGAGGCCGGGGTCGAAGGTGTGGCTCTCTCGCCTCGACAGCCACACCTGCGTCTTCTTCTCCACGTCAGCGGGCCGCAAGAGGTCCTCCAATAGGTGTGCACGCGGGGAGAGAGGATGCAGAAGCAGCAACACACCGCGCCACATGTACTGCACAATCCGCCAGCGCCAGACGGCAACGAGGAAGCAAGGGAAGATGGATAGGACGAGCTCTCGATTATACTCTCTTGTGGCTTTATCCTCTGTCGCGCAGGTGAGGAGGGAATCCGCGATGCAACGGCCACAGTCTTCGAGGCAACAGCCTTGAAAAGGGTGTGAAAGAAGATGATGGTGGCTGTCGTTGTCGAAGGAATCACCCCAACGGCATATGCATTGCCATCCTCGTCTTCCTCTTCCTCCAACGAGAGCTCTTCGAGAATGACAGGAGGCGCTGCTTCTTCTCTTTTTCTTCCTCTTTCTCCTTCTTCTTCTTCTTTTTCTCTGGTTCTTGGGTTGCAATTTCGTCGGTCGCCGCCGTCGACTCTTCTTTCCTCGTTGTTGTTGGATTCCTTCGGCCTCAGCGGCTCCTGTGTGCTGGCTGCTCAACCACCACCACCACCACCTCCGCAGGTGACACGGCCGCAGTGCCTTCACAAAAGCGCATCGATTGCTCGCCAGCGTGGGGACTCACTCCGAATGCGTGGCTCAAGGCCGGTGATACGATTGCAGCTGTGGCATTTCTTCCGGCAGTAGGGAGAGGGACGAAGGAGGCGAAACCCATCACGGCCAACTTCTTCGCGGTTCCCTCCTCGCTAGCGTCTTCCTTTTCTGTTTTGCCAAGACGGTTGGTCTCGATGGTGGTGTTTTTGCAAAATGCATTGGTGAGCTCCGGGTGGACGCCATCGTAGAAGTAAAGGCCCTCGCCTTCTTCACCGCGTTCTCTCGCTCCCGCTGCTTCTGTTGTTGGGCTTCTTCTTCTCTTCTCCTCCTCATTTTTTTCCGCCCTCTTTCTTGTCTGTGAGTGAAGGACGATCCACCACCAGTAGCAGCCAAGGATTCACTTCTTCTTCGACTTCTTCTCCACCGCTGCTGCTGCTGCTGTGATCGGGCTTGCTGGAGAGTGCACTGCCCCGCGCTGCGGGAAGAGGGCAATGGGTGTTGTCGTCACCGCCACTGAAGCTGCAGCCTGCGGTGGAGGAGAAGCCGTGGCGGCTGGCGGCCATTTCGTCTGTCGCGCCATCGTCGAGAAGAAAGGGATCACGTCAGTGTCTGCCTCGAGGTCCCGCAGACAAAAGTCATCCTGCACTGGTGCGTGTATCTCAGTGACTCTCTTGTGGCTGTGATTGTTCTTGTTATTGTTGTTGCAGTCGAAATGGAAATCGTGAGGATGATGAGGTGGCGAGAGAAAACCCGGAGAGAGGAGATGCGCCGGCTGCTTCCGTTGTCGCCTCGCCGCCGAGTGGGTTACACCGCTTGCAGGAGAGGCATTGCCAAGCGAGCGCAGAGGTCGACGGCGCCTCGTCTTCTTTCCACGATTATAGGAATGCATTAATAATGTCTGAGAAAAGCTGAACGTGCCGCTAACTCAGGTGGCGGGAGTCTGTTTTGTTTCTCTTTTTCCTTTTCTTTCTCTTCTCGTGAGCAGAGGATGACAAACAGGTAAAAAAAAAAAAACGGATCCTTTGATCGTCTTCCTTTTCGTGCAAAGTATTTTTTTTTTTTTGTGTGTGTTCAATCGCAGTTTCGAAACCTGTCTGCCTCTTCCTTGTCTTTGGATGGACAAGTATCCTCAGTTGGTATATTGACCCGTGCTCACGTGGAAAAAAAAAAAGGAAAGAAAAAAAAACTGACGCCCACACGTTATGGGGAAAAAAGAAAAAAAAAAAAAC
>NW_026093810.1:0-5799 GCF_024586455.1 Bactrocera neohumeralis | reverse complement strand
AATGGAGACTTAATAGTGGTGATTTTCGAAAGGTGTTTTTAGATAGATGAGCAACGTTCAACTAATCAGTGAGTGCCATTAAAAATTGCAGAGAAAACAAAGCAAAATTGCAAAGAACCAAAGAAGAAGCTTCCAGGACAAAAAACGACATGGAAAAGTGGTTAAAAAAATTGCAAGGCGGTTGTTAGCTCACTGTCAGAATACCTGATACATTAAGGCTAGACTCAAAGCATTATAGTGCGGCGAATGCAATAAGGAGTTCTTAGTCATTGAAAAATTTATATACCTTCGACTTCTACGTAAAAGTTAAACGTTGACAATGAACATTTCGAATTTTCAAAAACCTTCACTCACATCTTTAAATATTAAATTGGTCGCCCCTTAGGTTGATTTCCAATTAGATGCATGTGTGGGCGATGCGACACGTCCATAGTGATAGCAGAGTCTTATAGAAAAAAGCTGTTCCATGTATTGTCACCTTTAATCCTGAACTTTCAGAAGTCTTAAGACAGATCGGAACGTTTGCTATCAGGTTGTTCAATGAGTTTGGTCTTTCGATAACAGAAGGCGTTGCTACTAGCCCAAACTTTTTTTATTTTGTTGGTATGCTCTTCATATGAACGTAGATATGTGAAGTTTCATTTCAAGCTTCGCCGTGTGTTTGTGTATTTTTTTACAATTGAAAAAATTTATTATCGTGCAGGGATAAAATTCTTATTTTTGTAAGGTGTAGCACCAAAACAAATTCACGAACGAATGTTAAAAGTGTATAATGACTGTTCACCTACAATTAGAACAGTAGAAAGATGGGTTGCTGGATTTAAACGTGGTCGTACAAGCCTTGAAGACGTTCCACGCGAAGGACGTCCAAAAAGCGCAGCAACACCAGAAATCATAGTTAAAATACAGAATATGATTTTGAAGACGTCGATTGACTGAGAGAGATTTAGTAGAGGCTCTATACATCTCATTAGGCAGTGCGAGCCATATTTTAAGTGAAACTGTGGGTTTTAGAAAGCTGGGTGTACAATGGGTGGTGCATTTGAAGCGTTTTAAAAAAGGCAAAGTGGATTTTGTGTGTCGATTCATCACTATGGATGAGACTTGGGTCTATCACCATGATACCGAATCAAAACAAGAGGCTAAAGAGTGGTGTAAACCTCGTTGATCGGCTGCGAAACGAGTTCGTCTCCGAAAATCGATCAAGAAGGTTATGGCATCAGTTTCGCGAAAGGAATTTTGTTTGTGGATTACTGGCAAACTGGTAAAGCAATTAATTCTGAATATTATTGCAACATTTGGGACCAGTTGAAAGAAAAAATTCGTGAAAAAGACCCGCTTTGCAGAAGAAAAAAAATCCTTTTTCATCAGGACAATGCACCGTGTCACAAGAGCATTTTGACAATGGCTAAAATCCATGAATTAAAGTTCGAATTGTTGGAGCATTCACCGTATTCACCAGATTGGGCCCTCAGCGCCTTCAATTTGTTTCCAGAACTCAAAAATTTATGTGTGGCAAGTGTTTTTCATCAAATGAAGAGGTCATAATGGCTGTTGAAGCAAATTGTGCAGACTTTGATGCTCGCTTCAGGAATGGGACCCACAGATTGAGGATCGTTGGAGCGAGTGTTTTAATGTTAAAACGAAATTATATTGAATAATAAAGTGTATTTGGAATCATAAAATTGTGTTTTTTTTTTCAAACGACAACATATTATTTCAGCTTTTAATATAATCATCTGAATCAGAATTACCTTAAATTTTCCAACTATAATCCAAAAAATTACAAAATTTAGAGTATTTAAAGTAGCTCGCTTACTAAATACTAAAGGCGACACTTTATTATGGAAGTAGGAATATTTAGATATCACAGTAGACCGGCGGCCACAGCTGTCTAAGCGTAATCGGTTCCTTGACCGATCTTTGATGTAACTTGACCTAAACTCTTCCATGATTCACTAAATCAATGATAATCAAGTAAAAATTTAGTATTCAAGCAATCTATAATTCATACCACAATTGAAGGAATAAAAATACTTTGTTCAGCTATATTAAGACTTTAATATGAAAAAATGTTAACTACACATAAAATCGGCATTTTACTTGTCCTCAAAAACGATTCGACTGCATTGCGGCGAAAATTTTCAGACTGAGTTAAACAACCCAGCACTCATCTGCTGAATTACTAGTTAAATGACCAACGAATTGCAAAACAAAAAAAAGTATAGAAAAACAAAGCAGTAGACTTGCAAAATGTTAAGATAATAGCAACAACAGCGCACTGCGACACGTAGTCCAGCGCAACTTTGGCAGTTACTTTAATTAGAAACGTGTCCGAAGCTGTCGTCTTCTTTTTGCTATATTTTCCATAGCCGGCAGACATGTAAGCAGTGATGAAACATAGAAACAAATGAAAAAAAAAAATATTTCTGCCAAAAAAAAAAAAAATATTTCGAAATGAATTTGTGAAGCACCTATGTCTTTTGCTGATGATGATGGACGTTACGTGTTCGACAATAGCGACCAGAGATCTTCAAATACATAGGTAAAATGGAAATTATTTTAGGCTAAAAGAAAAACAGATTCAGTGTCATAATTTCACATAGATCGATATTCTAAGAGCTTCCAAAATGAATAACAACACCATGACATTTTTCCTTAGTTTCAAATTGGATAAATTGAATCATTTAATTTTGGTCGCATTCAAAGAAAAATTATTGCTTTTTTTATTCCGGTTATATCTAATATATAAAATTCCTTCAGGATACGTACATGTGGAATTAGGAACGGCGGCCAATAAACGTCAAAGACTTTTTCAAACAAGCACTCAAAACTGGATGTACGTTATTGAACTCTTCTGAAACCAGCTCGACCGATTTTCGTGAATCTTGAAACCGCTTTATGGATTTCGGCTAGGTGGAGAATCGGACAACATCTATTTTCTTTTCCTCAAACTAAATGATTAATCTAGGGGCGTCTTCAAATTGAAAAGTACATTCAAAAGTAACATTTTTCAACACATGGACAATTTTTTTTTCATTCAAACTTCAATGTTATTCGTTGGCCAAATGTTTGTAACTATGCATTCCTTTTCCAAAAAATATGCATTTTCAATTCAGAAGATTCAAAGCTTTTAGAGACTTGCTATTTGAATCGATCGATTAGATTTTGAAGATCCTTGCATGCTTTTTTATTCACGTAAAGTATCTGATATATGTTCCGCAATCATGCTATCAAATACAAGGGGCAGAATGTCAGATTCGAATTCCTTTTGAGCCTAAACGATTCATTTCAATCTCAAACGTATTCCGTTCAGGAAAACGCTGAATGACGATTTAACTGGAAAAATTAAATGGGAAGGTTAGCTGAAACAGAAAACTACAGTTTAATGCTTCGACATTGAAAATGGAAAATCAAAATTTTTTCATCAATATAACTTTTCTTTCATCAAAAACACATAATTTCAGGCAGGACAACGGCTGCCGGGTCAGCTAAAATACAAAAGAAAAGCTTAGTTATTCTCAAGAACGGCTAATCGATTTAACTGAGTGTACCTTCCTTGAATATATAGGATACATTTGACACTTGTCAAAATTTTAATGCAAATCAAATACAAAGATTCAAATCATCCTCCTTCTGAATATACTAATACAGATTCTTCCTCAAAACTATTTGAAATAGTAGAAAAGAACTGCAACCAAATACGCAGTGAAATAGATTATAACTGACTCAGTAATCCAGCCGATTTTTTCGCCTTTCCACGCCTGAAAACCGGTTCACCATGTGCAGTCCACCAGAATGACTGTTTCGGTTGAACTCCAGGAGAAATGGTGGAGCTTGTTTTTATTGTCACACACTGACGCAAAAGTTCGGCTTTATTTCAAACACTTAGAATCAGTTATTCGTTGTTCTGTTGGATTATGAACTTGCGAGGCAACCACTTTGTACAGAGCTCCTCTCTAGAGCATCATTGTCCTCGGTTCTCCAAAAAGCAATGCTTTATTATTACACGAAATGCTTTATGATCCATTTTTTTGTAAACTAACACAAGTTGCTTCAGAAAAATGCTATATCTTATTAACGAATAGTTATATTGCAACTAATAGAAATCGTATAGATGGTAGTAGTAGTATTATTCCAGCAAATAACGTGGACGGGTCTCTATAATATATATAATTGTTGAACTGGGTAGCTTTAACTTTAATTGCTTAAGCAAATTTCTCTCACTATGCCACAGCTAATGTTACTAACATCTTCTCTTTCCTACCATGATGTCAATATCTTAAGATGAATGCTTAAGGTGAATATTATATCACGTCTAGGCCATCAGCATCAACTGATGATCAACAAGTCAATAAAATACGAGTAGAGGAATTGGTGCTTCAGAATTGACGATTAACCGTCTGAGATCTTACAGCCATCGTTGTAATATCGAAAGGATCAGTGAGAAATCAGAAAAATGAAAGCACGATTAGTTCCAAAATTACTTCAATTTTTTTCAAAATAGTGTCGCGCTAACGTCCGGGAAACAATACTTTCGCGAGTCAGATGTGCTTATGACTTTGAAACAGACGATCAATCGCCTGAACATTTCTTCCTCTGACATCGGGTTACTTTCAAATTTTATCACTTAAGTCTTCTTCATACCTTCGCCTCCACACCAACTGAGTCTTTGAATAATTTAGGCACCAAAAAACAACGTCATACAACACAAATGTAAAAGACTCATCCAAAATGATTATTTTCAATAAAATAAAAGTTTCAGCAGGCTCTAAGCAAGAACTAGTGTCCTGAAAACCAGAAATTGCCAAATTTATATTTGACAACGTACTTGTCATACAATGAAAATAGTATAACTTGAATTTTATGCGTACAAATGGATTGCCACTTTTAACATTTATATTCATTTGCTTTTAGTCTGCCTGCCAAACAAAGGTGAAAAATCCTAATTTTATCGATCATCCACTTAAGAAACGAACGACTAAAATTTAAATAACAGCAAGAAAAAAATTGAAAGTGGAAAAATTGCAAGTCGTTGCTCTAATATGTTGTCTGTGAGCTGCACTAAGAGGGATTCTGGCGCTTAGTTGTTTAGTAAGCACTTTTGGGTAGGCTTTTGCCATGTGGGTAAGTCTGTGAGCGTTGGGTTATATGAGGGATAAGGAGGTGATGAACTAATTTAAATTTGTAAAATTAATTTAAGAAATTTAAAAATGGGAATGTTTGTTTAAATTTCCAATTTTGACTGAGATGAATATTTTTTAAGTTACTGTGGCAACATGAAATAGTGTCTGTACGTCAAAACGTCTGAGTACATTAACCACAAAAGTCCTTTAGAAAAAAGTAGGCCCCATTCGCAGAGGCGGGGAAAACCGAAAAAAAGCGCCCACGGATAGAAGACCGAGGCTTGATATCAGAGTGACAGCTGGAATACAATAATTTTTTTTTTTTGGGAATTTAAATTTTTATACAAAAAAAATTTGAATTTAAAGTTTTAAAAGGTATTCATATTATAATAACTGTCATAACTGCTTGACAATTACACCCCCCTTTTTTCAAATTTGGAAATTTGCCTTTTTTTTTTTTAATTTTTTTTTCGCAAAATAAACGCCCAACGCCACAAAAAAAATAGAAGGCGTGGGAAAAGGCAAAAAATTTAAAAAGGTGGGGGGGTACAAAGCGATTAAAAGGATAAACGTTTTTCGAGCGCGAATGTCAAGGGGCCCGGTTGGCCAGGCCAGCAATGAATTCACTACACTTTTTTCGTTAACCTTTTTTTGTTAAAACCACGCCAGTAAT
>NW_026093809.1:0-5367 GCF_024586455.1 Bactrocera neohumeralis | reverse complement strand
TCCACTTTTATTTTCACGCCGGTTTAATATGTTGGGAAAGATATTAAAATTTGCCGGCAGACAGCACTTTAACTAACCAAACCAAACGAGTGTACGTGTGTACTGCAGAATGTGCTTAAATTACAATAAAATGTCTCCAGGCGGTGGTCATGGTTGCGATATGATGTAAATACATATAGCACTTATGATAAATGTACTAAAAAATCGAAGAAAGAACAACTACAACATAAACTACTTCGTCAACTCAAATTTTAAAACGCATAAATCCGATTCTCACAAAGAATTAGATTTCAGGTAGCGCTAAAAGCTTTTTAAATTCAAGAATTTTCAAACGCAAAACATAACGTTATTGCTTATTCGGTTTTTATTCAGACATATAATTGTCGTTGGCTTTCTGGTCGATTTTATTGGCAGACATTGATTTCTCTTCAAATTACCTTTGTTAGTCTCTCCCAAAGAAATTGATTGACAACAATAGCAATTCACTCCAATGTCCAAATCTTTATTTATTTTGGACAGCTCAAGCAGCTTTTGTTCTTGCACTATCCGCAGAAACCGCAAATTAAGTTTTGATTCTTACTGTACTTTCTGAGCAAAATATAGTAAAACTTTATTCATAAATTTAATATTCTCAAAACACTTTCCTCGGAGCGGCCGTTTGGGTTTGCTGAATAGCCAGAAGTCCCACGGAGCTAAATCAGTCGAATACGGCTCGAAGAATAATCAATACAGCGTTCGCGGTCCATTTTCATGGTGTAAAACCAAGACTCTTTTAAAAGCTTCGCGCAACTACAATACCACTTAGTATTCTTCGACAGTTTACGGTCGGGAGGAATCTTTGTAGTCACACCCGATAATCGAACAAAACTGACAGCATTACTCTGATTTTTAACCTGTTTGATGTGATTTTTTCGGTGTTTCGCTCACCTTTGACCGATATTCGGCCGATTGATCGTCTGTTTCTGGATCCTAACCAAAGAACCAGCATTAACACCAACGTCAGCCTCGCAATCCAACGCAGAACAACTCTTCCAACAGGTGTTACTTCGACCGAGAAGGCAATTTAGAGCAAGTCATTCGACGAACAAAGACCACACTCTTATGATGGACGATAACATCTGATTAGTCGACGCCATGAGTTTTCAGAGAGAAAGGTTCTTGAGAATTTATGTGTGCTGTGCGAGATATACGACAACATTGACACAGGGGAGCAAATTAGGAGGAAGCGGCTGAAGAATGAAACACTCCAGCTCTGAGAGTATTCGACGTTGTAAATCAAGCCTGGAAAGCAGAGAGAAGAAGACCTCCACTCTATTGGAATGAACAGATGGAGAAGAAGCTAAACATGGGATCTTCACTGGCCAAACAGCGAAAGAATGAACGTTGACGTTAAGTTGTAAAAAACGAAAAAACATTAACTTCAGTGCACCGACCTCAATATACCCTTCACAAGTGCATTTTTTTAGTAACTATGTGTTCAGTTTGTGAGGAAGCTATATGCTGCTAGAGTCCGACCTGAATTTTTTTCGGGATTATATTGTTACCTTGGGTAATCCATGTCAAATTTCCCTGAAGATACACGTCAAATGCGAAAAGTTTTCCACAAGCCCTGATTCCAATCGTTCGGTTTGTATGGCAAAGTTATTCTTATAGTTAACCGAACTGAAAAATTCTTCGTATATTACATAAATATTTTTAGAAAATAACCTGTACAACCTCCGTGAAGAAGATATTGTCGAATGTGAAAGCTTTCCATACAAGCCTCCGTTTTGTATGGCCGCTATATGTTATGGTGGTCCCATATCGGCCGTTCCGACAAATGAGCAGCTTCTTGAATAGAAAATGACGTTTGCAAAATTTCAAAAAGATATCTTAAAAACTGAGGGACTAGTTCGTATATATACAGACGGACATGGCTAAATCGACTCAGCTCAACATACTGATCATTTATTTATATGCTTTATAGGGTCTTCTGGGTGTTAGAAACTGCATAAACCGATATACCCTGAAGGAGAATATAAAAAAGCATAGATCCAAAATTCATCGTCAGTAATAATAATGCTGGATGATATCCTGGAAGTCCGAAATCATTGGACAAAACGTGTTTCGGGAAACAATCTAATGATTTTGGAACCAATCGTGCTTTTACTTTTCTTAAGCCCAAATTCTCTTTCAAAATGGTTTTCACTAATCCTCCCGATATTCAGTATCTGCACAGTTGATGGTGACCGCCCAGAGGTGGTTCCAGCGTTACCACACTCGGACCCTGTTTGCAATAATTTGTACCAATCAAAATCACTCGACAAACAATTATCTTCAAAGACCTTTTCCAATATTCCTTTTAACGTTTTAGCATCAATAATTTAATTCCGCACACAAAATTTAATGGAACTTCATTGTTGAATACTTTCATGGTAAAATCGTCGAATGCACTTTATGCACTTGAAAGGGACTCAAATGCATGTACTCAGAAAGATTATTTTTAGTGTGACATTTTATGCAGATGTTCCTGACAGCCATCCCCAACCTAGGTGGCCTTTCGACGAATGAATTTCCGCGCGAAATTCAAATTAAAAGTCTTACTATTTTTTACCACAGTAGAAGCATTTCCTTTTCTCTGTGGATCGTTACTTCCAGGTCTCTAAAGGGGCCGAATAGTCATCCATATCTACGCTTACTATTGATATCCAAAGGCAAACAACTCTAATCTAAACATCTATTTGAATATCTATTTAAATGGTTGGGGTTTCTATAGTTCCCATAAAAGTTATAATTTATAACGATGCGAAAATATAGCATTCTGAGTTGTATTTGCAAAGAAGTTACAATCAGTTTGTGATTCAACACCATCAACAGCTGCATTAGTGCTTCTTGAACTGGTTGGCTTAGTCGTTTTTTTACTATCATAAAATAAAAGGGCGTATTCTTGCGCATCTTGCTCATGTTTTCTAATAGTCTATGTTGAAGGTGAATAACAATAATATCCAACTACAAGGTCCAAGACTGTCTTAAAAACACTCGTTAATAGCCTTCTATTAACTAATCATCTGAAAGAATCATATGCTGGATTCTTCAAAGCATCGAGATAAAGATTTTACTATCAAGCTGAATCTAAAACGACAATGGTGCAAAGCTTACGGAGTTACTTGAAAGAAATGTACTTTTCTTTGTGCGTAGTTTTCGCAAAATACTGTTAATCTGCCGGAACAGCGAATATCGACAACTACAGGGTATAGCCGTCATACACACTGAACGATCAAATGAATTCCATGTATGGAAAACCTTTTTATTTCATAAAGTATCTTCACAAAATTTGCCGCGGCTTATTTTTAATAGCTCTAGTGCCACCGAAATTAACGTTTTTTTCACCTTCTTGAGGGTGTCGAATACTTAAACTAAACTTTTTTTTAATTTGACCTAACTAAGTTAGTTTCACACACCTTTCTTTATACCACGATTTTTGGAGTTTTTTTCGTTTGCAACTTTTAACTCATTTCCTATTATTTAGTAAACAACGTTTGGAATATTTTTAATACTCCAGACCTACCGGAAACCATTTATTGATTCCGAAATTAAATTTATATCTCAACAACAACACGGCTAAAGTTCGTAGCTGACACTCAATCAGTAACAATTTCGCAGAACTCCATGCACCCATAAATGCCTAAATTGCCTACTTAAATAACAAATTAAGTGATCGCATCATATATTACAAGATTTTAATGACTCTTACAAAATATTTCAGAACAATATTTAAAATTCAGTTAAATGTCGAACGCATGAAAGGAAAATCAGTGAACAAAATTGTACGTGGCTACCTACTGACATGGGCGAAGTAGAAGGCTATGACACTGCGCTTTCTGACATTAACGAAAGGGGCAAAAATTTTTTTCCCCCCAAAATTTGGGGAAAATTGGTTAATTTTGGGGACAACGTTTAAATTTTAAATTTTTTGCGGGGACAGGGTTTTTGAATAAAAAAAATTATAACGAATTTGGGTGTTTTTTGCTGAGTGGGGGCTGGGAGCGCGGGGAAAAAAAAGCCAAAAAAGTACCCAGGGAAGTATCGAATTTTTTGAAAAAAACGTCCAATTTTCCCCTTTCAGCACGTTCATAAAAATTTTTTGGGAGTCGGCAGCTTTTTCAGTTGCTGTTGTTTTTGGGTGTCATTTTTTGGTCGTCAATCAAAAGTCCCAAAAAAAAAGGCGCTTAGTCCTTTTTTTAATTTTCAAAAGGGTGTTTTTTCAATTTTAAAATGTATTTTTTTTTATTTAAGTTTTTTTTTTTTTAATGTTTTTTTTAATATGCTTTGGGGTGGGGGTTCCCCACCCGGGCAGGCAGCAATTTAAATTTTTAAGTATTTTAGCCATGTCGCGCTGTCACTTTTTGGTTTTAATGAGATTACTCATTAAATTTCTACTTTTTTTTTTGTTAAAAAATGGACATGGGGTGCCTACGTGATTTTCGAAAACAACAACAAGGGAAAATATTTTATTTCACTTTTTCCCGGGTTTTTTCATCGGGTTGGTTTTAATTTGATTGGGCCCTTGCGGCGTTGTAATTAATTTTGGGGTAAATTTTTTTTTTTTCCAAAAAACCTTTTTTTACTCCAAACAAAGGGAAATTGGGTTTCCCAGAAGTTTGTAACACCCAAAAGGGAAAAGAGCTGAGTCGATTTTGTCAACCCCGTCTTTCTATCTGTATATGTTTTGGAATAAGCTCCTTTTTGATATATCGATTTTTAAAATTTTACACATGTCTTTCTGTTTTCAAAACCCCTGATTTGTCGAAAAATTGGGTACGGGGAAGAAAACATACAGCTGTCGTACAAAAGGGATCCATCGAAATTTTAAATTTTTTGTATGGACAACTTTTTTTTTTTGAAGACGTATCCTCGTTATTTCGCATAAAACAATTGAGGAACGGTGTAATCTTCCCGGGAAAACAGTGTTCAGTTCGGACTAATGTTTTTTTTTGATTTTTTCCCAAAAGCCCGCCCCCAAAAAAACTCTTCTTCTTAATTGGCGAGACACCGCTTATGCGATTATAGCCATAACAAAAAGCGCGCCAGTCGTTTTTTTTTGGGTACGGGGCCAAGATATTCCGCGATCCGGTCCTTTCCCCTTGGCTACCAACGGGGTGGGGGTCTTCCTCTCCTCTGGGGTTCTCCCGGCGGGTACCGCGTTTAATACTTTGAGCTGGAGTGTTTTTGTCCATCCGGGCAACATGACTTTGGGGGCCCCGCAGCCGCTGTCTTTAATTCGTCGGGGAGAGGACTTAGTTTTAATTGCCCCAGAGCAATTTGGGTTTGGGTTTTATAGCTGATATTGTTGGTGGTGTTATTACCGGTTCCAAATGCGAAAATTTT
>NW_026093808.1:0-5382 GCF_024586455.1 Bactrocera neohumeralis | reverse complement strand
AGTCAGATATAGAGTTATATATACCAAGAGTGATCAGGGTGACGAACGAGTTGAAATCCAGGTTGTCTGTCCACCCGTCTGTCCGTCAAATCCCGTCGCTGGCTGTAAACTTGAGTAAATTGAGATATCATGATGGAACTTGGTACACGTATTCCTTGGCTCCATAAGAAGGTCAAGTTCGAAGATGGGCAAAATCGGCCCACTGCCACGCCCACAATATGGCGAAAACTGAAAACCTATAAGGTGACATAACTAAGCCATAAATAAAGATATTAAAGTGAAATTTGACACAAGGGATCGCATTAGGGAGGGGCATATTTGGACGCAATTGTTTTGGAAAAGTGGGCGTGGTCCCGCCCCTACTAAGCTTTTTGTACGTATCTCGGAAACTACTATAGCTATGTCAACCAAACTCTACAGAGTCGTTTTCTTCAGGCATTTCCATATACAGTTCAAAAATGGAAGAAATCGGATAATAACCACGCCCACCTTCCATACAAAGGTTATGTTGAAAATCACTAAAAGTGCGTTAACGGACTAACAAAAAACGTCAGAAACACTAAATTTTACGGAAGAAATTGCAGAAGGAAGCTGCACCCAGGCTTTTTTAAAAATTGAAAATGGGCGTGGCCTCGCCCACTTATGGACCAAAAACCATATCTCAAGAACTACTAGACCGATTTCAATGAAATTCGGTATGTAATATTTTCTTAACACCCTGATGAGATGTACGAAATATAGGTGAAATCGGTTCACAACCACGCCTTCTTCCAATATAACGCTATTTTGAATTCCATCTGATGCCTTCTCTGTATAATATATGGTACATTAGGAACCAATGATGATAGCGAAATAAAACTTTACAAAAATACGGTATTTGAAAAATATGTAACTGACGTATAATGAAATCTAGATTATCACTTTATCATGCGAGAGTATAAAATGTTCGGTGACACCCGAACTTAGCCCTTCCTTACTTGTTTTCTGTTTTTATTTCTTGCATTTTTGAACTGTATATGGGAATGCCTGAAGGAAACGACTCTGTAGAGTTTGGTTGACATAGCTATAGTAGTTTCCGATATATGTACAAAAAACTTAGTGGGGCGGGGCCACGCCCACTTTTCCAAAAAAATTACGTCCAAATATGCCCCTCTTTATTGTGATACTTTGTGCCAAATTTCACTTTAATATCTTTATTTATGGCTTAGTTATGATACTTTATAGGTTTTCGGTTTTCGCCATTTTGTGGGCGTGGCAGTGGGCCGATTTTACCCATCTTCGAACTTGACCTTCTTATGGAACCAAGAAATACGTGTACCAAGTTTCATCATGATATCTCAATTTTACTCAAGTTACAGCTTGTACGGACGGACGGACGGACGGACGGACAGACAGACAACCGGATTTCAACTCTACTCGTCACCCTGATCACTTTGGTATATATAACTCTATATCTGACTCTTTTAGTTTTAGGACTTACAAACAACCGTTATGTGAACAAAACTATAATACTCTCTTTAGCAACATTGTTGCGAGAGTATAAAAAATATCCCACAATATCAGTTGAAATATTTATTGGATTTAAATTAATCATCCTAACAATTTACATTACACCACACCAAAACTTTAATATCAAAGAACTACGCGGTATAATCGGACCTATCCAAACATCCGTACTTATACTTGGCCATTTCAATGGCTGTAGTTCTCTTTGGGATTCCACATGTACTATCCAAAGAGATAAGATCATAGAAGACCTTAATATTAGCAGAAAACTCGATAATTTTAAACGACGGTCCTTCTATGCATTTTTCTACACATAATTTGTTCACGAATGTAGACCTGGCCATTTGTTCTTCTGCTATCGCCCCCAAAGTTTCCAGCCAAACATCAACTGATCTATATAACAGCGATCACTTCCCCATTATAACTCACTTACCAACCCCTTTATACAGAAAAGGGTCAGCGAAGCTAAAATTTCTGTTGGACAAGGCAAATTGGTCCAAATTTCAATAAATCTGCAAAAATTATTCTGTTGCAAATCCCATTGACGATAAAATAAATAAAGAAACAGCTACGATTAACAAAATAATCAAAACCTCTGATTCAATGTTCAAAAATCATGCGCCTTATTGGTCTACCGAATTATCTAAACTTAGAGAAGAAAAACAATCACTGTGGTTAATTTACAAAAGAACTCACTGTATTTATAATCTAATAGAATACAAAATAAGTCAATGCAGTGTTTCGCAAAAATGTTAAAGAACCTAAATGGGCTTGCGTACAAAAACTTGCGGTACCTATTCCTAAATCCAATAACGTGTCTACTGAAGTACTCCTCACTCCTCTGTTGCATGGGTAAACTATTAGAAAAAAACATATCGAAACGTGTCTCTTGGTTCGCATTAAATGATAACTTTCTCAGCCGAAACCAAGTGGCATTTAAGGTAAAGCAAGGCATGATTTCGCTAAACTTGCTTTATCGAAAAGAAACCACATATTCGCTCTCAGTTTAAGGACTGCGTCGAATAAAATTGTCCGTTACATTTTTTTAGTGTAATTAAAAATTTTAAATAAACAAATTTTTATCTTAGTAGTTCTGAAATAAATACCAAAAAATATTATGCATCCGTTGGAGTCAATAAAAATTTATTTAACGCGAAAATGGCAAGCGAAGTGGAAGTGCCACATGATCGGGAGAAGGCGAAGAACATTGTTACCATTCTCAAGAAAGACAAAAGCATTTCGGGCAGGAAATTAGCGAGGAAGGCTGGCTGCTCAGAATCTTTCGTACGCAGGACGAAGAAAGAAGCTGGGCTGAAGACGTACAAGGTACAGAAAGTTCCGGATAGAAAAGCCGTCAAGAACGAAACCGCAAGACAACGAGCTAAGAAGCTGAGGAAAGATTTTGTCAATAAATTCGAATGCTGCATAATGGATGACGAGACCTACGTTTTAGCGGACTTTTGTTAGCTACCTGGACAGGAATTTTATACAGCCGATTTTTGAGGAAATGTTGCTGAAAAATTCAAAGCCAAAAAGGTGACAAAATTTCCAAAGAAATTTCTTGTGTGGCAGGCAATTTGCAGTTGTGGCAAAAGGAGCAGCTCATTCATTACATCGGGTACAATCAACAGAGAAATATATGTGAAGGAATGTTTACAAAAGAGATTGCTCCCATTTTTAAGCCAACATGAAGTGTCCACGTTTTTTTGGCCTGACCTCGGTTCATGTCACTATAGCAAAACAGCCTTATAGACCAAAGACCTTCAAAATTTTAAAAGAAAGTGGTCTTCAGCAGCTATGAGAGTATCGGACACTACCATAAAAGCACTAATGGACGGGGTTCCGGAAAAAATAAAAATATTTATTTATAACACATAATTCTTGGTTTATTCCTCAGGTTTTCAAATTTAAAATAAATGTTTTTAATAAAATATTTTAGTTTATAAAAATCGGACAAATAGCTTAAAAGATTTTTTCATTTTTGTAACGGAATATTTTATTCGACGCAGTCCTTAGATTTCGAAAAAGGTTTCGACAGTATTGGTTCGCATGTTATTCTGCGTCAGCTTGAGAAATGGTAAATCGGTGAACAAAAGATATTTAACTTTATTAAATCTTTCCTAATCAATCGGAAATTTACGACCAAAATCAATAAAACTTTTTCGAATATGTACAAGGTCTGTCGCAAAAGAAACAGAACTTTTTGAATATAACTGTTTCTGGTGGCGCCACCTATTGGTGGGTATATGAAATGAAAAGTTTGATCTCTTGTTGACATTTCGTAAAAATTTTAAGACAATTGGAAAACTACAATCGATGTTATCGGTCAAAAAGTGACAGCAGCTTTTGGTCATCGGTCGTAAAATGCAAAGAACAAATATTAAATTTTGTTTTAAACTTGGGAAAACGTTTACTGAAACATTTCAAATGATGAAAAAAGTTTATGGTGATCAGTGCCTATCCCGTAGTAATGTCCATGAGTGGTTTAAGCGATTTCAAGAAGGTCGTGAGGACCTCTGTGACGATCAGAAGTCGGTCGTCTTCAGAAGTCAAAAATAAAGACAATGCTGATTTGTTTTTACGATTGCGAGGGTATTGTACACCGAGAATTCGTCCCACCTGGCCAAACGATTAATGCTGTGTTTTACCTTGGTGTTATGAAGCGTCTTTTGTCACGCATTCGTCGTGCTCGACCACAATACCGTGAGGCAGTGTCCTGGCGCCTGTTGCACGATAATGCGCCGTGTCATCGGTCGACGCTTGTCACTGATTTTTTGACAAAAGACTCCATATTAACCATTAATCACTCACCCTACTCACCTGATTTGGCACCCTGTGATTTTTACCTATTTGGAAAACTTAATTTGCCTATAAAAGGACATTGGTTTCAGGACATTTCAGCTATCGAAAAGGCGACAACCGATATTCGCAAGAGCATTCCGAAAAATGACCTTAAACACTCATTTGAAATATAACTTTTGACCTTGTACAACGGGGGGCCATTCAGCTAATACCAGAAATGAGCAAATGGGGTTGGTGATGCGCATATATAGCCTATCCCTCCCAAACGTCAACCTCACCTTCGCGCGGTACCCCCTGTTCACTACGAACGAGGCTCTGACGACCGAGTAAAGGCGGTATAACCTAAGCACCTGCGAGGAGGAAACTCCTACGCTATTGCCTGCCTAGAGGCGAAACCGGCAGCCTCGGAGCTAGGCTCGGATGCAGAAGGCTAATCGACTACTCATATTAAACCCTCTGATTACCGAAACCGAAGTAAACAAAGTTAATATTAAGCACGATAAATTGATGACGCATGAAAAATGGATTACGAATAGGAACCTGGAATGTACGTTCATTGCTAGAACCAATTAAACTACTGCAACTTTGTAAAGAATTTAAACGCTACAAACTCATTCTTCTTGGTCTTTGCGAGGTTAGATGGGCCGACTCGGGTGAAGTTACAACAACTTCTGGCGAAAAATTAATTTTCTCTGGAAACAAACCCACTCAAAGAAGAGAGAATGGCGTTGGATTTATTCCTTCTGAGTCAGCCTCTGCGGCGCTTATAGAATGGAAAGCTCACTCGGATAGCATCATCTCAGTGAGGCTGCGCACAAGAGCTAGCTAAAAACTTGACTATAGTACAAAGCTATGCTCCAACGAATGTAGCAGAAGTGGAAGTTAAGGAATCCTTTATAGTTGCCTCACAAAAGTAATGAGTGAAATCAATAAGGCTGACATAGTCATCTTAATAGGTGATATGAATGCCCAAGTTGGTTATCACAATAAGGGGTTCGAGGCGACGACGGGCCGGCACGGGTTAGGCATGTTGACTGAGAATGGCGAGATGTTCACCGAACTTTGCACTAATTT